>NC_056744.1:88281736-88396736 GCF_019279795.1 Protopterus annectens
AGAAAGGCACAGACAGGTGAGTTGTATTTAATGATACCTCTCGCCGTGCGCAGTATTTTCATTCAGATTGCCCAGGTATAGAATGCTGCCACTCTGTGTGCACGATTGTAAAGAAAAAATGCAGCATGTTAGCCTGCTGGTGGGTAACCACGTGTTTGCAGTGGCAGTAGCCTGTCTCACCCAGTTATGTCGTCCTTGTAATGCCAAGAGGTTTTGTGTGAAGGTAGCTAGCTGCCCCTCTTCTTCCACTTGCCATCCTCCCAACTGAGCATGCTTCTAAGGATGAAAAGAGTGTATGTTAGCATGAGAGAAGGTGAATCATCTATAATAAAATAGTCTATTACCGTATTTTGGCATCCCCGAGTCGTGCACAATTGTAATTTTGTGAAGTGTAGTATGTTAGGGTGAGAGTAGGTGGTTGATTTGTTCTCTAATATGAATACTCTGTACCTCCACCCTTTGCAATGCCAGAGTCATGCAGGATTGTAATTTTTACAACTGCAGTATGTTACTGTTGTGGATGTTGATAGTTGAGGTTTGTGTGTGTGTAATGTAGCATGAATAGGACTGGCAGGGTAACTTTGACTCATGGTTAAATGTTGATTATTGCCAGGGCTGCACAGATTGACCTGCTTCAGTCTTTGGCTTCCATTGCTGCTGAGAACAACCTGGGAGAAGGTATGCAGGTGAAGATCAAATTCAACATCATTGCTTCGATGTACGATTATAATCCCAACCTGTCTGCCTGCATGAAGGTAAGTGGAGCCCGACTACTGTTATTAAAAGCAACACTATGCAAAGTCTTGATTTAAATGAGATATTTGTTGTTGATTGGCTCATTGGTGTAGTGTCTCACAGGACAAATGGCAACATTGTCAAATAAAATATATTGCCTCAAAGCAACAAATAGTGTTGGATGTATGTGTTCATTTCCAAATATTTGTATTTCTTGCAGAATGGTTCTGCAAGATTAAAGTTGGACAGTTTACTAGACTTGTAATTGTACCAGGGTCATGAAAAGTATGCATTGGAAAGTAATAGTGACGTTTTAAGCATTTCAAAAACATTTCTTATTTGACTCACTTGCCTTATGAAAAATGTCCAGTTGGCATTGAAATCTTTTGTGATCAAGGATGCATCTCCAAACACTTGTCTTTTCAAGGTATTCCCTAACCTGGGACTAGATTTTACTGTTAAACCATATTAGAATTCAGTGAGATATGTATTAATCCTTGGTGTCCGTGTTTGCTTCTCCTCTTTCTTTTTGTGGGGGGTTGAAGGTAAAAGATATGGCATTATGGGAACCCTACACTTCTGCACCATTGCCGTAATGATGCTGTTACTATATTTGATTTCTTGTCAGAGACTGGAGCAGATTTCGTTCCTGGTGCCCTGTTATTTTGAGGGGGAGAGAGAGAGAGTTGAAGATCGTGGAGTTAGTAATGAGGAACAATAGTTTTTAGCGGTGGAGAGGAGTGTTTTAACTGCTACACATGCCTAGTGAATTCATCAGTAAGAGATGATATAGTCAGCTTTGGCAGTTTGTTCAGTCATGATGCGTTCAGCGCAGTATCCAAATGAGTTCTAACATGGAGCAGGCAGTCAGGTGTAACATCACATCAGATTCCTGGCCTGGCATGTGCAGTCAGGTAGAACACCCAGCCAGGCTCCTGGAATGGAGCTCTAACAGTTGCGTAATTTGGAGAGGAAATTGTCAGCTTTAACTACTAACCAGGACACTGTTGTAAGAGGTTTGGCAAGGGAAGTGTCATTCTAACACTGCAGATTGTTGCAGGTTAAAGACATTGGTTGAGTAGCTGGTATTTTTTGATAGGGACAAATGCTCGGCAAGGCTATCTCCTTCTGGATCTGTCAGATAACCACTTCCTAAAGAACCTTTTCATTTTTACAATTGAGTTGTTTTGACTTTATTGTGCAAATTTATTTTGACTATTTTACCTGAATTTGTGTATTAAAGTAATACAGTAATACATGGAGAGCCTGTATTGGGGAGTAATCAGCTTATTTCAGGAATGATCCAGAAGGAATGGCAAACATTTGCAGCATATAGGTGTAACAGCATGATGCCCATTAATCACCATCGGTGGGAAGTGTTCTGCCAAGAATAATGTATGTTTGACCAGCACGCCAATGTTTTGGCATCTCCGTCTCATACCATGCATCCAACATATGCCCCAAGTACAAGAACACAAAGTGGTACATGAGGGATGGAATGGCGTGAAAAAATTCTGAACTGTGTTGCTGCCAGTCAGATCAGAGCGAGTTTATACTTGCGTGTTGCTCTGTTAGCAGTATGGCTTATGCAAGCTTCATTCCACTGTTGGGTCGTCATCTTTACCTGACTTTGAGCGAATGGCATCTCCTTCATGTCACCCAAGAGAAGAAAATATGAACATAGGAGTGGTGGCAGATGCCATGTTATGGTCATCATAGTAAACGTTTTCTACCTAGGACCCTCTTATAATCATAAAGTATGTTTGATTTGCCAGTCTTTGGTGCCCTAATCCCCTAGAAGCCATTTAGTTTCTATTAATTTTTTTTCCTGAATCAGCGTCTGAATGAGCATGTGAGCGATGGGGTGTCCTCTTAATCTTCCCTGTCAGACATCACTGTGCAGTGGAAAAAGCTTTAAAAATTGAAAGCTGAAGCTTCAATTGTCTTGTCTGACATGGATATCCTTGCTTCCACCTTAATTCTTCCATTTTTTTGCTTCCTTGTTACACTTTTGGTTCGAGATAGGGTGCACATCTGCCTTTCCCCCCTTTATTTCTAGTTTCCTTTTATATCTTTGGCTTCTGCCCTCTTTGGCCTGGGACAATTAAGTCCTGAGTTTTTTGTATCTGTACATCTGTTATGTATCACTCTGTGTTTTTATATTTGGAGTGTGTCAGATGTACATGATGAGGGGAAGATGCTCAAGCTTTGCTATGCTAGATGTATATAAGGTGCCCTTGTCAGGATACTTGCCAAAGGTGGTGAGAAAGTAAAATTCGAGTAAATAAGACCTCTGTAAATATAGATGCAGGGTAGTTGAAGACTGATTCCCTAAGTCCTGTCTGAGAGGTATACTCTGTAACCAGTATCTCAGTCTAGGTTTGCCAACCCTCAGGGCTAAAAGGTTTCAGCCTTGACCAAATGGTCTTTGACAAAATTGTACTTGATGGGACTATATGACGGCTGTAAGTTCACATGAAGTATATCTGTAGGTTAAGAAGTGTGGCAGTGATTTGTAATCCTTTTGGTAGGGCTCAGCTGCACATATGTTAAGCCCTTTGCAACGCACAACTCATTTGCCCCGTAGCTCATCAGGAATGCAGTCTGACATCCTCCATATGTGTAATGGTGCTTTCTAAGCTTTTTCATAACAGCATGTTTTGAAAACATGCCTAAAATAAGCAATGTTGTGAATAGTAACAGTAGTGCACACACTTCAGCAAACCCAGGGTTTTGCATTGGTGCTAGTGTTGGCATACTAATTCAGCTCTGATTTTATTGCAGACTTTATACATATTTCTTATTATGCAACCACCAATGGCACCAGCAAACCAAAACCACAAAAAAAAAAAATTTTTTTTTGGAAGGCCGGTTATCCCAATTATTGATCCACTTTATTAAAACAAGAACGTGAAACCTCTAGGGCCTCTGCTGTTAAGCCTTTACAGAGCATAATTTCATTTTTCCATATATCCCTTAAATGCGCACATCAGTTATACAATTACATAATTAAACAGTTAAAAACTATTAAAAATCAATTATAAAAAGCATTTCCAATTACATGTATATTTGTCTATTTTTGAAAACTAGTAATATCTCAGTAACCATAGCAACAAGATGCATGGTATCTGCTGAAGACTTTTTGTGTGGATATCGACTTCAAAATGAGACCTCACCACCTCTCCCAGCAGTTTGACATTATGTAAATATAAACACAGATATGAACTGTGTGTGTTTTTCATAACCTTGACATGTAAGTAGGCTGTTTCTTATAGCTGTATTAGGTAGAGGCTATGTATTGCTGAGAGTTTGCCCACAGTGTCTTTTCTGTTGGTATGTTAAACCGCTGTCCAGGTAGAAAGTGGTACACTCAGTCATGGTTGTAATGTACCATATTTATTACATGCTGTGACAGATGGCACCTCTGCCCCCTGTGTTTGAAGACCAAGCTGGCAGTTTGGGGGGGGGGGCTTGAATCCCACTACTGCCAGACAATATGTATCAGCTGTGTAAGAAATACAGAGGCTACTGCTCGTGATCTACCCCACTATTTCAAATGGGTTTGCCGGCCACCAGAGGGATGCCCTCTTAAATTCCACCAATGGAATGTGAATATAGTGAAAGTTATCCATTTTTGGATTGTTGCATTCAGTGTGTGTGCGTTGCAAGCTGTTATTTTCCAAGCAAAGAACGTGATACATGATCATGCAAAAGTAGTTTGTTGCAGTCAGCTTAGCAGTTTGTATTACATCTGCTATGTGGAAGATTTAAAAGTTATTTTATAGAGTGAGGAATGCAATCTATAGAACAAGTCTAACATGGAAATACAGTAAATGTCTGCATCAAATGTACTCTGATTCATACATGTGTGAGTACTGGAAGCAAATGCATTTGGGAGCTGCAAAATGCGCAACAACTGCATGTTGGAGAATGAGTAGCAGTTGATAATGCATGATAAGTTTGTCAGCTGGTGGATGCCTTGATCAGTGCCGATCATTCTCTTACAACAGAGTCTAGAGTTTGTCTCTGATTCCTTACCAACTTCCACTATTGTGCAGTAGGTTCCAGTGACAAAAGTGTAATCACCGCAGGTTACAGCTTGGTAATCCGAAGAGGACAGACACCAATGGGAGGATAATGCCGATTGGCCGATTCTTGTCAAGTGATGTCACTTGTAGAGTAATTCAGCAGTATGCCAATTTTGGATAAAGACTAGCAGCAGGAGATAAAAGTTTAATATATGACCAAATTAAGTGCAGTCATAAAAATCACTGCAGTGACAATGCTGCCTTTTTTGTGGTGCACTGACGCTGCTGCCTTTCTTGTAGTGCACTGACACTGCTGCCTTTCTTGTAGTGCATTGACGCCGCTGCCTTTCCTGTGGTGCACTGACGCCGCTGCCTTTCCTGTGGTGCACTGACGCCGCTGCCTTTCCTGTGGTGCACTGACGCCGCTGCCTTTCCTGTGATGCACCGACGCCGCTGCCTTTTCTGTGGTGCACCGACGCCGCTGCCTTTCCTGTGGTGCACCGACGCCGCTGCCTTTCAGGTGCACCGACGCCGCTGCCTTTCCTGTGGTGCACCGACGCCGCTGCCTTTCCTGTGGTGCACCGACGCCGCTGCCTTTCCTGTGGTGCACCGACGCCGCTTTCTCTGTGGTGCACCGACGCCGCCTGCCTTTCCTGTGGTGCACCGACGCCGCTGTTTTCTCTGTGGTGCACCGACGCCGCTGCCTTTCCTGTGGTGCACCGACGCTGTTTTCTGTGCTGCACCGACGCCGCTGCCTTTCCTGTGGTGCACCGACGCCGCTGCCTTTCCTGGTGCACCGACGCCGCTGCCTTTCCTGTGGTGCACCGACGCCGCTGCCTTTCCTGTGGTGCACCGACGCCGCTGCCTTTCCTGTGGTGCACCGACGCCGCTGCCTTTCCTGTGGTGCACCGACGCCGCTGCCTTTCCTGTGGTGCACCGACGCCGCTGTTTTCTCAGTGGCACCGACGCTGCCTTTCCTGTGGTGGCACCGACGCCGCTGTTTTCCTGTGGTGCACCGCCGCTGCCTTTCCTGTGGTGCACAGCGCCATGTTTTCTTGTGGTGCACCGACGCTGCCAGTTCCTGTGGTGCACCGACGCCGCTGTTTTTTCAGGGTGCACGCTGCCTTTCCTGTGGTGCACCGCGCTGCCTTTGGCACCGACGCGGCTGCCTTTCCTGTGGTGCACCGACGCCGCTGCCTTTCTGTGGTGCACCGGCCGCTGCCTCGCTGCCTTTCCCTGTGGTGCACCGACGCTGCCTTTCCTGTGGTGCACCGCGCTGCCTTTCCTGTGGTGCAATCGACGCCGCTGCCTTTCCTGTGGTGCACCGACGCCGCTGCCTTTCCTGTGGTGCACCGACGCCGCCTTTCCCTGGTGCACCGACGCCGGCTGCCTTTCCTGTGGTGCACCGACGCCGCTGCTTTTCCTGTGGTGCAATCGACGCCGCTGCCTTTCCTGTGGTGCACCGACGCCGCTGCCTTTCCTGTGGTGCACCACGCCGCTGCCTTTCCTGTGGTGCACCGACGCGTTTTTCTGTGGTGCAATCGACGCCGCTGCCTTTTCCTGTGGTGCACCGACGCCGCTGTTTTCCTGGGTGCAATCGCACGCCGCTGCCTTTCCTGTGGTGCACCGACGCCGCTGCCTTTTCTGTGGTGCACCGACGCCGCTGCCTTTCCTGGTGGTGCACCGACGCTGCCTTTCAGGTGCACCGACGCCGCTGCCTTTCCTGTGGTGGCACCGACGCCGCTGCCTTTCCTGTGGTGCACCGACGCTGCCTTTCCTGTGGTGCACCGACGCCGCTGCCTTTCCTGCACCGACGCCGCTGTTTTTCGCTTTGGTGCACCGACGCCGCTGACGCTTTTCCTGTGGTGCAATCGACGCCGCTGCCTTTCCTGTGGTGCACCGACGCTGTTTTCCGGGAAAATTTTCGCCATGTTCTTTGTGCAATCACGCCGCTGCCTTTCCTGTGGTGCACCGACGCTGCTGTTCTTTGGGTGCAAACGCCGCTGCCTTTTCCTGTGGTGCACCGACGTGTTTTCAGAAATCGACGCCGCTGCCTTTCCTGTGGTGCACCGACGCCGCTGTTTCTTTCTGTGGAAATCGACGCCACGCCTTTTCCTGTGGTGCACCGACGCCGCTGTTTTCCTGTGGTGCACCGACGCGTGCCTTTCCTGTGGTGCACCGACGCCGCTGCCTTTCCTGTGGTGCACCGACGCCGCTGCCTTTCCTGTGGTGCACCGACGCCGCTGCCTTTCCTGTGGTGCACCGACGCTGCCTTTCCCAGCACCGACGCCGCTGCCTTTCCTGTGGTGCACCGACGCCGCTGTGGTGCACCGACGCCGGCTGCTCTTCCTGTGGTGACGCTGCCTTTCCTGTGGTGCACCGACGCCGCTGCCTTTCCTGTGGTGCACCGACGCCGCTGCCTTTCATATGATGCGGAGTGATGCACAACAGAGATGAGCAGCACTGGTTAGAGTAAAGGATTTTTTTGCTTGTAGGACCTCTGCACATTCTGCTTCAGCAATAGTTTAAAAGTTAAGGATTCAAGCTTTCTCTTTCAGCAATTTATTTGATAAAAAATTAATTCTAAAACGTTCAGCGGCCTTTTGTTCACCCTGGTAATTACTGAAGTCCCCTGCAGACATTACTTGTTATTAAGAGTTAAAGAACTCGTTTTGAAAATATTAGGCAGGAGTGGTTTGCTGTTTATTAAGGCTTAATGCTGACAAGGATATTCATTGCACTTGCTCTGATATTAATACATCATGGTGTTACTGTTGCACTAAAAGAATGTAAAAGGTTGTAATTTTCACCTTAGCAGATGTTTTACTTTGTGCAGAATTTTAAATGGGTATTTGGAGTAAAACTTGTAAATTTTATAAAGTTAACTATTACATTTAATCTGCAATTCTCCTAAGAGTGAGTCAGTTTTTTTTCCCACTGTATTTTAAAAGGATTATCACTAGTTTCCTACGTAAGTGCTTCTCACAGTTCCAGGTTTTGGCTTATGGTAAATCTATGCAGTTTCTGTGCCGTCATCGCAGGTATAACAGAAGAGTAATCGGACATATCTAGACTTTCAGTAAGTATGGGGTGTGTGACTGCAGTACCATTCTTCAGGTGCTATTTTCTGTTTCCTGAGTTGTTAAGGAGGTCTTTGAACCTTGATAGGCAGTATCAGATGATGCACATTTGCTTGTGGATACAGCAGTCCAAGGATGTGAGCTTAAATGTAAGTGAATTTACTGAGAGTGTAGCCTTAAGTGATATAAACTAATAGTTGTACATGTAACACAAAGCAAGTAAATGTTTAACTCAGTAAAATTCCATGTTTTCATGTTAGTATGTGCATTTTGTTGGAATTGTATAAAAAAAGTTGCTTGAGGAGGATAACAAGGTGTTACAACACTTTGGATATTTTCTGAAAGTGTTAATATATTAGTTTTGTCCACAGCCTGATATGTGGAAGAAGTGCCTGGACTGCATTGATGAGTTGTTGGACCCCATCCTGTGATAATCAGAACATCTTCATTGGTGAGAACATCGCTGAGGATTCAGAGTCCTATTCCGCGAGACCAGGGTAACAGACCTGTAGAGACAGGATAACATTTTGTATTTCTAAAAGAAGGGCACAAAATTGTACCCCAGTCAGTGGTGTGCTGTTGCACCAACTCAAACTATGTGATTGACTGCACCAAGGGAGGAATCTGCCCTCAAAAAAAAAAAATGATTTGTGCTTTTTGTGCATGGTAGCGAGCCTCCTGGATTCCAGGACGCTAGGGCAGTTAATGCATTAGCGTTGCACACTCCTTTTTGTGTGTGGTAGTGAGCCTGCTGGAGCCCAGGAAGCTTGGGCAATTATTGCATTAGCGGTGCACACTGACAGTGTACTGCAGCCACCACTCTGAACACCATGGGGTGAGGGAGAGCAGAAGGTTTCATCTGGTGTTACATATGCCTGAATAAGATAAATCTGACCTAGTTCCTTGATATCAGGGCCATGAAATCACTGTCATCAGCCGTTAAATTCGGGCTGTACATGAAGGAGGTGGATTTAGGCATTTTGTAGCTTTGGGGTATTTTAGGTACAGCACTGCAAGTTTTGCCCTTAGACCTGCTCTTTGTTTTGTGAAAATAAGTTAAGAGCGTTGATAGCTGTGAATTATGAAACTGAAGTTGAACTCCACTTTTGTACTGATTGTTTAATTACTAGTTTAGTATTTGTACAACTACTGTTTCACAAAACAAGTCCTCTTTTTTCTTGCCATTGGTTAGATTTTTTTGAAGACCACCGTTGTTAATTGTACTGTACTGCGACAATTGAGAACCAAGCTTCTCTGCAGGTTTTATTAAAATTGAAGTCAGTATTGTGGCCAGATTGCATGCAAGTGTTTCTTTTGTTAACTAGCTGTAGTAATACAGTGTCAGAGGAGGTGTTCACTACAGTTTGTACATGTATCACTACTATATCACTGAATTTGAACAATGATTGCACCATAATAAATCCAGAGTTGCTTACAAGATGAGGGTAGCTCTGCCACACCCTCCTTACCAACACCACTTTTGAGAAGGACTTCATCTGTCATGATCACTAAACATCCTACAGCTTCAGGATCATAGCACTTTAGGATGAGTTCCACACCTAGTGGTGCAAAACTACCATTAAAATATTCTCTGTGTAAAAGTATTGAAGTTTAGCAGACTGCAGACTGCCTGCTGAGTTTGGCTTTGTGCCAATTAATTCCCATTCCCATTACACAGCGGTTGTGTTATAAAGTACAACAGAACTTGGCTTTCGTGCCACTAATTCCCATTCCCATTACACAGTGGTTGTGCTATAAAGTACAACAGAACTTGGCTTTGTGCCATCAATTCTATCTCCCATTACACAAGTGGTTGTGTTTATGTGCTACAACAGAACTCTTCCAAAGAAACCTGAAGTTATGAGAGAGGTCAGAACCAGCATTTCCTGAACCGTAAATGTTACTGGAACCAATTGCAAACCTTAGAATTAAGACTTCTGCATATTAGTGACTATGTAACTTGTCGGAACAACTTAGAGTTGTCCATATTTTGAACTCCATGTGCTGCTAACACCTACAGCACGCAGAGATTAGAGGCAGTTTTAAAGCCTACATGCCTTTGGGTTTGAAAAATGGAAATATGTTGTATAAGTTGGGTATGGTACTGTTGCTCCTCTCCTCACTTTCTAGTTCTTCATTTTATCAAGAAGGTATCCACAGCAGACTTTAAGAGAGTGACTGGGATACTCGTTGTGCTACCAGTATTTACCTTGGTTTGATAGGCAGTATCAGATGATGCACATTTGCTTGTGGATACAGCAGTCCAAGGATGTGGCTTAGAATTCTATTGCTATGTTACTTGTTGCATGTAACAAATGTTTACCTAATTCCAGTTTCTGTTATTGGCTTTTGTGTTGTAAAGTTGCTGAGTTGTTCTGTAATTTTTGAATGTTTATATTTGTCAGCCTGATAGTGAAGTCCTGCTGATGTATTGTGGCCTCTGTTATATCAGAATTTCAGAGAAATAGATAGATCTATTAGACAGGTAAAGACCCTAAGCGGTAATTATTTCTAACCAGTAAGTCAGGGTTCCAACTCAAACTAGTATTGACTGCTAAGAGGAATTGCTGCAAAAATGTTTGTCTTTGATGTACGTCGGTTCAGAGTGGGCAGTTAATCTTAGCTCCCCTTGTTAAGCCTTGGACCCAGAACTTGGGCAATTATTGATGTGCACCTCAGTGTATGGCCACCTAACACATGGTGGGGAAAAAGGTTTATGGGTAATTGTGAATAGTAAATCTGACCATTCCGAACAGGGCTGAAATCATGTCATAAAGCTGTATGAAGAGTTTTACATTTTTATTTGGGATTAGGACAGCACCAATTTGCTAACTTTTTTTTTGGAAGATAGTTAAGCTTTGCTAGCTTAATTATAAACTGCTGAACCCCTTTTAGGATCTTGTTAATGAGTTAGAGTAAACATGATGTTTGCCATTTCGCCTAATATTGGGCATAGTCGATCATTCCCTAATACCAGTTAAGGTAACTGTAACAGACATACTAGCTAGCACCCAGGGTCTAAGTTACCTGCCATATCTCGTCTTTTTGCCATGGTCCTGAGACATATGAGTGAGGTTCGCATTGTAATATTAGAACCGGAGTTGCGATATTGTAAGCCTTTTGGTGGTCAACTCAGATATGTTAGCCTCAGTATTACCGATTCCAAGTATAATGTATTCTTTGGAAAAATACCTCATATGGTAACCTGCTTGTGTAACTTTTTATAACCTGAGAACGCTGTAAGCCGTTGTGTAGTTAAAGACTATTAGGGTAGACTTGCCAGGTCTTTGTGTTGGTTAAAATGCGTGATGCTCAAGTTCAGCTCAAGATGTTTATTCAAAATATATCTGGTTGATGAACCCAGCCCGACTGGTCTTTAGAAGCTAGACCAAGGTCCAGGAGTTTTTTGGAGTGCGGAGAATTTACTTTACAATTCCTCTAGAGAGGCCAGCTAGGGGCTCTCAGAACTGTTAACCTTCAAGAGTTAGACCTCTCTTTGTTGCCAAAACTTCTTAAAGGCCAATTCAGTTAGTGGGCTTCTCCTAGCCTTTAGGGTCGTACCTATAAACAATGCTTAAAATGCAGAAGATTTGTTATATATTAGAGGTCTAGCATCCGTAAGCCTAGGGTAACCGATTGCAGTTTTGAACAGTGTTCAGTGGTTCTGACTTCTGAAGATGAGTACCTTATTCATTCAGCATGATACTTGCTTTCTGAGATTTTATTTCAGAGACTTGCATTCCATGAGAGCCTTAATGGGAAGGCAGGTTCTTATAGGTAAAGTTAGGGAATTGTTACCGCATAGGCCTTGCTATACTCTTTTATGTGGTATGTTTTTAGAGCTTCCGAACGATCTGCTCCTTCTGTTATGATAGTACATATTTCTTAAGTATGTTAAGAGCCTGGCGACCCAGAAAGTCCAGGCTAAGGTTTAAGGCTTGTAAAGTCCCACTATAAGAAAAGGGCTTTGGATAGTGGGAAGAAAGTGTTACTCTCCTTCCTAGCCTTGAATTTCAGTTTCTGCAAAACAAAGATGTCTTTCACTTGAAATCCTATCGCAAGGTATTGGTAAAGAATGCTGGATTTATTTTGAACAGTGGTAACATTCTTTGCATTGTTTTATGCTGTAGGCTCTGAGGGTGGTCCACTTTCGTCTGAAGGATCCTATGAGATCAAATTAGTAGTTGTAGCAGGATTTGGATGCTCTTACATCTATGTGTTGTTGTTAACTTGGAAATTTTAAAGAATGAGGAAAATGAGTCTATGCAACAAATCTTGCATGACACAATTTAGTAGAAATTCCTAAGGGTGGAATATGCTTATATAGTTGTAGGTCTAACTGTAGGGCAGACTAAGTTTTTAGCTAGAAAGGAGTACTGCTAGACTTCCAGGTCTCCTTAAAGACAATGACCTGCCTTTCAGCTCCATGATTCTCCTGGAGTCTTTGTTAAACTTCTCTTTTCAAAGAAATGGATTTAATTACTAAAGTGGTGTTGATACTTCACACGTTACAGTTTTATTCTAAAGCCGTTTCAAAGCATGCGAGTCTCCCAAAGAAAGAGCTACAAGCATTTTGGAGAATAGGGGCCATTGCCAGTCCTGATCAGAAAGGGGCTGGATTTTATCTGCCTTTCCTAGTACCAAAAACAGAGCCAATTTTGGATTACTACCAACTTACTATTCCAGTAGGTTGAGTACAACAGTTTTACTATGCGGGCAAAGTACTGGTGGTAACTTAATAGGAGCACCTTGGCATAAGCAGTTGCGGAATATCTGTTCGAGCTGATTCTCTTTAGTTCTCTGCATTGCCTTTGGCTTACTAGCGCCAGAGATCAAAAGTTCTGGTCCATATACCTATTAGGCAGGAATCAAATCACCTATTGACGCTGCCTTTCTGGCTCAAGAAAGGAGCCTTTAGCTCTGAATATGTTATAGCGTGCTTGCCTTTTCTGTGAGAAATAAAGCCAGCTGCCTCCAGGTTTTGGTGCACTGATCAGCGCCTGCCTTTTCCTGGAACAAAAGAGTCTATCACTTACGCCTTTTCTTGGTGCGACTGCAGCGCCTTTCTGATGGGTTCCGGCTCCTTTCCTGTGGTGCTCCCATGCCTCTCTTGGTGAGCTACGTACCAAATGTTGCCGGTGCCCGGATCTGGCCTGTCTTCAATGGTGCACCGCTCAAGCTTTTTGTGTGGCGCCAGCATGCCCTTCCTGGGTGCACCGGCCGCTGCCTTTCCTGTGGATTCACGCGCTGCCTTTCTTGTGGGCCGCTGCTCTAATGGTGGTCAAGCAGGGGCCTGCCGCTCGTTCGCACTGGTGTTACGTCCGTTGCATGGCTTCGGTTCTCTTCCAGGGCGTGTTGATTTACGCACCACTGTCTGTGGTCATCACAACGCGGACCTTCTTGCGTCTGCGGCATGCATGGTTCAGGGAGACTGCCCTTTTCCTGTGGTGCAATCGGTAGCGCTGCCTTTCCTGTGGTGCGCCGCTGCCTTTCCTGTGGTGCGCCGCTGCCTTTCCTGTGGTGCGCCGCTGCCTTTCCTGTGGTGCACCGGCGCCGCTGCCTTTCCTGTGGTGCACCGGCGCCGCTGCCTTTCCTGTGGTGCACCGGCGCCGCTGCCTTTCCTGTGGTGCACCGGCGCCGCTGCCTTTCATATGATGCGGAGAGATGCACAACAGAGATGAGCAGCACTGGTTAGAGTAAAGGATTTTTTTCCTTGTAGGACCTCTGCACATTCTGCTTCAGCAATAGTTTAAAAGTTAAGGATTCAAGCTTTCTCTTTCAGCAATTTATTTGATAAAAAATTAATTCTAAAACGTTCAGTGGCCTTTTGTTCACCCTGGTAATTACTGAAGTCCCCTGCAGACATTACTTGTTATTAAGAGTTAAAGAACTCGTTTTGAAAATATTAGGCAGGAGCGGTTTGCTGTTCATTAAGGCTTAATGCTGACAAAGATATTCATTGCACTTGCTCTGATATTAATACATCATGGTGTTACTGTTGCACTAAAAGAATGTAAAAGGCTGTAATTTTCACCTTAGCAGATGTTTTACTTTGTGCAGAATTTTAAATGGGTATTTGGAGTAAAACTTGTAAATTTTATAAAGTTAACTATTACATTTAATCTGCATCTCTCCTAAGAGTGAGTCAGTTTTTTTCCCACTGTATTTTAAAAGGATTATCACTAGTTTCCTACGTAAGTGCTTCTCACAGTTCCAGGTTTTGGCTTATGGTAAATCTATGCAGTTTCTGTGCCGTCATCGCAGGTATAACAGAAGAGTAATCGGGCATGTCTAGACTTTCAGTAAGTATGGGGTGTGTGACTACAGTACCATTCTTCAGGTGCTATTTTCTGTTTCCTGAGTTGTTAAGGAGGTCTTTGAACCTTGATAGGCAGTATCAGATGATGCACATTTGCTTGTGGATACAGCAGTCCAAGGATGTGAGCTTAAATGTAAGTGAATTTACTGAGAGTGTAGCCTTAAGTGATATAAACTAATAGTTGTACATGTAACACAAAGCAAGTAAATGTTTAACTCAGTAAAATTCCGTGTTTTCATGTTAGTATGTGCATTTTGTTGGAATTGTATAAAAAAAGTTGCTTGAGGGAGGGATAACAAGGTGTTACAACACTTTGGATATTTTCTGAAAGTGTTAATATATTAGTTTTTGTCCACAGCCTGATATGTGGAAGAAGTGCCTGGACTGCATTGATGAGTTGTTGGACCTCCTGTTTGATAATCAGAACATCTTCATTGGTGAGAACATCGCCGAGGATTCAGAGTCCTATTCCGCAGACCAGGTAACAGACCCTGTAGAGACAGGATAACATTTTGTATTTCTAAAAGAAGGGCACAAAAAATTGTACCCCAGTCAGTGGTGCTGTTACCAACTCAAACTATGTGATTGACTGCACAAGGAGGGAATCTGCCCCCTCGCCCCAAAAAAAATGATTTGTGCTTTTTGTGCATGGTAGCGAGCCTCCTGGATTCCAGGACGCTAGGGCAGTTAATGCATTAGCGGTGCACACTCATCTTTTTGTGTGTGGTAGTGAGCCTGCTGGAGCCTATGAAGCTTGGGCAATTAATGCATTAGCGGTGCACACTGACAGTGTACTGCAGCCACCACTCTGAACACCATGGGGTGAGGGAGAGCAGAAGGTTTCATCTGGTGTTACATATGCCTGAATAAGATAAATCTGACCTAGTTCCTTGATATCAGGGCCATGAAATCACTGTCATCAGCCATTAAATTCGGGCTGTACATGAAGGAGGTGGCATTAGGCATTTTGTAGCTTTGGGGTATTTTAGGTACAGCACTGCAAGTTTTGCCCTTAGACCTGCTCTTTGTTTTGTGAAAATAAGTTAAGAGCGGTTGATAGCTGTGAATTATGAAACTGCTGAACTCCACTTTTGTACTAATTGTTTGATTACTTGAAGTTTAGTATTTGTACAACTACTGTTTCACAAAACAAGTCCTCTTTTTTCTTGCCATTGGTTAGGATTTTTGAAGACCACCGTTGTTAATTGTACTGTACTGCGCATTGCCTGAGAACCAAGTCAGCAGGTTTGTTGCAACTGAAGTCAGTATTGTGGCCAGACTGCATGCAAGTGTTTCTTTTTGTTAACTAGCTGTAGTACACAGTGTCAGAGGAGTGTTCACTACAGTTTGTACATGTACGTCACTATATCACTCAATTTTGAACAATGATTGCACCATAATAAATCCAGAGTTAAGCTACAAGAGGAGGGCAGCCTGCCACACCCCCTCCTTACCAACACCACTTTTGAGAAGGACTTCATCTGTTGCCACTCACTAAACATCCTACAGCTTCAGGATCATAGCACTTTAGGATGAGTTCTGTACACCTAGTGGTGCAAAACTACCATTAAAATACTCTCTCTGTGTGCACAGTTTAGCAGACTGCAGCTTTGGCCTGCTGAATTTGGCTTTGTGCCACTAATTCCCATTCCCATTACACAGTGGTTGTGTTATAAAGTACAACAGAACTTGGCTTTGTGCCACTAATTCCCATTCCCATTACACAGTGGTTGTGTTATAAAGTACAACAGAACTTGGCTTTGTGCCACTAATTCCCATTCCCATTACACAGTGGTTGTGTTATAAAGTACAACAGAACTCTTCCAAAGAAACCTGAAGTTATGAGAGAGGTCAGAACCAGCATTTCCTGAACCGTAAATGTGTTACTGGAACCAATTGCAAACCTTAGAATTAAGACTCCTGCATTAGTGACTATGTAACCGTGTCAGAACAACTTTAGGAGTTGTCCATATTTTGAACTCCATGTGCTGCTAACACCTGTGTTAGTCACAGAGATTAGGAGAGGCAGTTTTAAAGCCTACATGCCTTTGGGTTTGAATGGAAATATGTTGCATAAGTTGGGGTATGGTACTGTTGCCCCTCCCACTTTCTAGTTCTTCATTTTTAGCAGTGCTGTGATGTCCACAGCAGACTAAGAGTGACTGATACTGTTGTGCTACCAGTATTTACCTTTTCAGGGTAGGTTGGTATTGCGGGATTAGATGTATTTTCTGTGTCCTGCATTTTAGGGTAACACAGCAGCACCTCCATGAGTGATATACTGTAACTCTGTGAAGGAGAGAGATAAGGGGAGGGTTAAGTAAACAGCACTTTCAGTCCTGATGCAGTTTTGTTATTGATCAGTGGGAATATGGGAGGGTAGAGTATTGATGTGTCATTTTAGTGCATTATCTTCCCTTGATGTTTATTTTACTTTAGCCTATCAGAGTGCGAGGCTGTGTCCTAACACTGGCGGAGCGCATGGATGAAGAGTTCACAAAGATTATGCAGAACACAGATCCACACTCTCAAGGTAAGGTTTCTCTCTGCCTGCAGCAATTAATATTGCATTGTACAAAAACTGGTGTTAGACTGTTTCAGAAAAGCAGGACACTTGTGTGATATTAACACTGGGACACATTTCCACTTTAATGTACAAAATGGAGGTAATGCATTGAATGAAATGTGTGCCATCTTGGTAAGAATGCATTGATGCTTTTCATCTTTTTAAAATCTGTATATCTATTACAAATATCACTGTCTATATAATTTTGGAGCCATTTCTTGTCTGTATGGGTGTTTTTATGCCACTGTGTCCCATTGGGGAGCAGTTTTCTAACTTGATGCAACAATATGTATCGCAGTGTACCACATTTCAGGCAGGTTTCCTTCTTTGATACTGCCTCTGCTCATCAGCATCCCTTCTGTCAGTTATCCCCTCACTTTACATTTCTGCTTCATATGCATTCATGTGACTGGTTCCTCTTGGAAAGCCATCCCCCATATCTCAGCAGTACTTGATGTCAGTGTTCCCTTTTTGAAACTAGTCCCCTACATCACTGCAGCTGTACAAGTTGTTGTGTATCTCTGGGAGACATTCCATACCTTATTGCTTTCTACATGCCTGTGTTTTTGGGCATCTGTGTGTGTCTCTGTCTCTTGGAGCCATTTTCTACATCATTGGTCACTGTGTTCCCTTGGGAGTATTACTGTACCTCATTGTTGCTGCACATGTCAGTGTGTCCCTTTGGGAGTATTACTTTACCTCATTGTTGCTGCACGTGTCAGTGTGTCCCTTTGGGAGTATTACTTTACCTCATTGTTGCTGCACGTGTCAGTATGTCCCTTTGGGATTATTACTTTACCTCATTGTTGCTGTACGTGTCAGTATGTCCCTTTGGGAGTATTACTTTACCTCATTGTTGCTGCACGTGTTAGTATGTCCCTTTGGGAGTATTACTTTACCTCATTGTTGCTGTACATGTCAGTGTCCCTGTAGGAGCAGTCTGTTACCTCAGTTGTCACAGTGTATGTGATCTGTACATCCTTTCTATACATGTCACTTTGCCAGTTATTCTGTAGGCACTTTAGTTACTTCAGCACTGCAGTTTACCTGCGCATCCCTGGCCACTTGTGCAGCCATGCCATACTTAATTATGTGGCCATATAATTCCATTCTTTTAGAATGTCCCAGTACTGCTAGCACTGCTGCTGCTGTTGTGTGCCTCACTGTGTGTGCTACTGGGAAGCATTTTCCTAGGTCAGCACAGCAGTACATATTGTTGCCTGTTTTACTTCGAAAAACAATGTATTATTTTTGACTGCTGCACTAATCATTGGCATTTGCCTTTTGTTTATTACCCCTGTGTTGCCCTGTTAGTGTCTCTTCATGCAGCTGTTCCTTGTCTTAGTATGGTACATTCCAATGTTTGCACACCTTGCAAGTAGGCTTTCCATGCATCATCATTGCTGTGTGTGGTACATAAAATTATATATCCTTGTACTTTCTCCTTCACATAGCTGCCCTGTATGGTGGTGGTGCAGCTGCCATATACATTAGTCTGCTAGCAGTTCCCTGCCTGCGCACTGCTAATGCTGCAAACTTCAGTCTGTCAGAGGTTACCAGCCAGCCATGTTACTGCATATCATCACAAACAAGCTTCAGTTTCTGTCCAGGTTGTTACTCCCTCAGTCGTGCTACTACATATCCTTGCTAGAGTAACAGGTTTTGAATTATGTATTTTCAGAAGGATATGAAGTCAGACTCAAATGTCTGTCATTATTTATTTTTTTGTGATGACTTCAGATTTCAGTTTGGTAGAAAACCACACTTTTTTTGAGGAAAAGACCAAATATATGAGGCAAAAATCTGGACAATTGAGAGGT
Source organism: Protopterus annectens (assembly GCF_019279795.1). Taxonomy (NCBI): domain Eukaryota; kingdom Metazoa; phylum Chordata; order Ceratodontiformes; family Protopteridae; genus Protopterus; species Protopterus annectens. The sequence goes on from NC_056744.1 coordinate 88,300,285, forward strand.
ATATGATGTGTTATTGTTTTAGTGATATTGACAGGGTATGCACCTTACAGCCCTGGAGCAGAGTGAAATGGTTTGACTGTACAGACTGGAGTTAGAGACAGTGGCTTGCATTACATGACGGATCATTTTTGCTGAGGTTGTAATGTTAGTAAACTATAACGTGAAGTGCAGATGTCCCAGAGGTCTGCATTTATTTTATTATTTTTATTCTTCAAGGATTGTATTTCGCATGACTTCCCCAACGCAGTCGTCCAGTTTTTGCAGGCATGTGCTATGTAGAATTGATAAAAACATTAAAATATGTTAAACTCCAAAAATGCACTTCCTTCAAAATTAAAAGGTTGTCTTTAACACTTTTGTCTTTTATTTTGATGCATACTTCAGAAGTTCTGAGGTTTGTTTTGAAATAAAAACGGAAAGCACTAACTATGACTTTTTGGTTCTGGGGAAGTGGATTCTTGGAGTTTGTGTGTGGTTTTGGCTCAGTCTTGGTTATTTTTCTTTATTTGATATTAAAATATGCTCTTTGAGAGATCAGAGCTGGAGTTAGTCCCTGAAGCTGGGAGTGAACAGCTGAAGTCATTATTTTGTGCTGTTTGAGTGAAACTGGAGTGCACTAACTAAAGACTGTCAACGATCTTAAGACCAGAAGTCTGGGGCATTTACTTTGTGTCATTTGGTTTGCCACTAGCCGGCAACAGAACAGTGAAGTTTGACCCCCCCCTCTCCCATCTCCCCAGCGAGGTGTCTGTGTTCTCCTTACCCAAGGATGGTGGTTGAGCTCAGTCATCCTCGAACCCGTGTTTTAAGTAGTCTGTATCTAACATTCAGTTTCATGCTGAATGCAGAAGCAGTGGTAATTTCAAGACGTGTGTAATTAGTGATTATGCACAAGTGACAAAGTGAGGAGAACTGATAACTTGGACAGTGTCCTGGCAGCAGCATGTTTTCTGTCCATCAGATGTGACATGGACAAAATGCACAACCAGTGGTCCTTACACCTTGCTTGTTTGGGGAATACAAAAAGGTGGAATTTTTAGGGTGGTAACTGCATAGCTTACAAAAGTTGCAGAATAAAACTTGAATGAGAAATGGGTATTATAATCCGTGGAAGAAAAGATAAATGAGATGGTCAAGATTTAGGAGTACTGACAGCTTTTAGCAGAGTTGTTTTGCAGGAGAAACGTTTTAAAGATGGTAGGCTGAAGTCTGAGAAGGTTGTAAGGGAAGCTTTTTCATGAAAAGGCAGGTGGATGCCAAAGTGACATTGGTTTAAAAAAAAAAAAAAAAAAAGAGTTTATCACTTATGAGGTATGTTTTGGCCTTGGTAGTAACAGGGCCTTAAAGTCTGGTGTACTGTACTGATGCAGGTTGAAAAGACTAGGTAACCAAACAGTATCAAAAGCTTTGGCTTCAGTCTGAAATGTTCAAGTTTTCTGTTGCCAGTTTCTCAGGTGTACATCCAGCAGAACCTTTCCCTCTGTCCAGATAAAGATGACAGCTTGGACTATCCATTTGTCATGCTTGCGCTTGGTTACCTTTGGTAAAATTTGGCTTACTGAATTTAGTAAGTCAGCAGTAGGATGCTGGAAGTATTGGGGATGTTGTAATTTAAGAACCTTCTTGTTACGTATACCTTCTGTGTTTTTCTACTGCATCAATATTTGTACACTTGGCAAAATAAAAAAAATTGACAAATTAAGTTCAGGAATTTGAATGCATATTCAAATTATTGAATGGACACTATTGCAGTCATAGCGATTAAATGTTGGTGGGTTCTTTGGTTATTGTTCAATACACTTTACAATAGCATGAGTTTGCATACTTTATGAAAACCATTGTTACTGTTAAGCCCTGTACATATGTTTTCTTTTACATCACTGCATAATTCACTTAGTTCCTGCCTTTTCTTAAACTTCACTCCACCCCCATGACCATAATTCTGCATGTATTATTCCCACAAATCCCATTTATTTTTATGAAATCTACTCCTTCCTTTTCTAAAGATTCTACCTCTATTATTTTCTCATTTGCAATAGTCAGTACTTTAATTACAGGTGGTTTTAATTTTGATGTTTGTCTTACTATAGACTTGTAGGCAAGAGGGAATGTTAGGTATGCTTTATTTAAATTTTGTGTAAGTAATGGATACTATTGACTTCTGCCTCATTTTAGAGTATGTGGATAACTTGAAGGATGAGGCCCGTGTGTGCAAGGTTATTGAACGCTTACAGTCCTACATGGAGCAGAAAGGTGCCACTGAGGAGATATGCCGCATCTACCTGCGTCGCATCATGCATACTTATTATAAGTTTGACTACAAGGCACATCAGCGGCAGATGGCCTCAAAGCAGGGTTCCAAGGTAACTGCATTTCTGTTCTCCTGTAAGCTTGCCCATGGATTAAAACATGAGAAACTGATGTGGTATGAATTTGTGTTTAATATCGACTCTTCAAAAGGGAAGCAATAGTTTTTTTCTGTGCAGGTTTTGCAGTCTGAATTACACAGTAAATGATAAGACCCTTAGTTCCTTTTAAGTGTCACTGTACTAAAGGGAAAGGTATGTATTTTTAGTTATTTTGTTTATTCTTTGACAGGGTTATTCCCTTTAGGCTAGTGGCCTGTCTTCGGGTGAGATCCATGGTGCTGTTTATACTACTAGGGGACAGGGCATCCGGGAACTTCCCCTACATTGTTTCGTGCTGTGCCGTGAGATCTTTTACATCTGCTTGAGCTACCAACAACTCAAGCAGATGGAGGCTAAGTTTAATTTTTTACTTTGAAAGCTGACACACACACAAGTACAGCAATAGTGAATGGGGCATTGTGTATGTCAGGTAGACTGATGTTTTTACAAGTTGTCCTTAAGTGTTTGTCTTTGTTCTACAGGCCACTGCAGGAATTGTTTTGACTTGTATCTTCTGTGTGCTGGAGATGGGCTGTGGTGCTGCATGGTATTTGCTGCTATACTTGCTGGCTGCCAAGCATTCCTCCAGTTGAAAGTGAACCATTTTGTTTCCCTGTGGCAAGGAATCCTCCATAAGTACGGAGGCAACTGTTGTCTGGAAGGGCCATCATTAAGGAAGTCATGAAGGGCTTTTTGCATCTTTGCTGGTGGACAGCTTAACGGTATTTTTATGATGGCCATAACTCTATCCCCTGAGCTGGGTTGGTGAGCAAACCTCATCACCACTGAACTTTCAGTTCCTTTTTACCACATGGATGTGTGCTCCTGAATGCCTACTGTGAAGCTGCTATACTTCTGTGGTTTGGTGTGCCCAATTCTTGTCCTCCCCATGTCGCATCTTTTGCATTCCGATCCCTCCTTCAAAGGAACAAATGCATTAAATGGCCGACTCTACCTTGACCCCCCCCTCCATCTCCCAGAATGTGCATGTCCATCTTCTCCTTCCAGCTCTCAGTGGCATGATCTGCTAATCAATCTCAGGTCATCTGGGCCAGTTGGGAATTTATCTCTCTACCACCTGAGCTAGCCAGTCATCTTAGACTTTGAGTTGCATGAAGTGGGTACTGCAAAGGCACAAAAGATGGTGGACGTGGAATGCCACCTGAGTTGCCTACCTGGAGCCATTCTGTTTTGGCCCATATTTGAATGTTACATATGTCGTAGTGCATGGTAGCTGGGTTGTGTGGCACCGAAGTTATATTTTGTATTACTCTGCTTCTGCAACTAATGTTCGTGACCCTTTTATTTTAGTGTGTTGTAAAGTATAACTGGCATACGGATACCTGTTTGAGAGCTATCCTGCACATATTGCTAGTGAGGTTGAGCTGTACATGTGTACTGTAGTGGCACCCATTTAAGAACATTATCCCACCCCCATGTGGAGGACTTCACCTCTTCACTAACGTTTAAATATACTAACTGCTCATTAGCACAACTGCAGAGAAAAAAAGACCACAAATTTATTACTGTTGCCATTCAATTAAACTGCACCAGCAGCGACCTTCTGTAGAAGACAAGATTCTCTCTTTTGAAAATTGAGTTTTTCAATCTGTGAGCTGAAGCCTCATGTGCTGAACTCGTCAACTAGTGCAGTAGTTGAGTAAGGTAGTTTCTCTGAAAAGATATGTGGTACACATTTCCAACAATAATCTGTTTGAGTAGGGGAAGTTAGGCCAGGACCTAATTTCACTAAGTGCTGTGAGTCTTTTAAAGCCCCCTTGGCTACCACCAACTGAGGCAGATGGGCCTATGTTTAATGTCTTGTCCAAAAGGCTGTGGCGAAGGATGTGGTGGTGATGATAGTGATGAAAAAGTAGAACATGAGTAATGGAAGAGTGACTCTCAATGTGTGCTGCAAGGCTCTGGGTGTGATTCTGTTTTTACTGCACGCCAGGTTCCCATTAATAATGCAGACAATGTCAGAAGCAGAGTCATGTCTATGATTTACCCTCACTCTGTTTTGTTATACATTTGAGTTGACTGATTTGCACTTCTGGATTGTGGAAAAAATGCAGTGTTCTGCCAGATTTATATTTTTCATTAATAAAGTTGGGAATAAGTTTGTTTTTTTCAGGGCAAGATATTGTGTTAGTCTGTTTTACTACAGATTTGCATCCGTTCGAAATTGCAGTTGCCAGAGGCTCACAAGTAGCCTTTGTCTTTGATGTTGGGAAGATCAGAAGTTTGTGGGTTTTATTCCCATATCAGGTACTTGGAATGCTGTTCCAGTACTGTTAGTGTAGTGAGTCCTAGCTCAGCTGGATGCAGTGTATTAGAAAAAAAAAAAAAAAAAAACAGCAGGGAATTTTTTTTTCATGTTCTTGCCAAAGTGCCATTGAAATATTGCTTCTGAAGGGAAAGCCACACATAGTGAGACAGACTTGGTAAACAAATTGAAGCACTTGAACTTTTAAGGCTACTGTGCAGCCCCATTATCTAATTTATATTTTTAATTTCTGTTAATGGAGTCAATTCCCATTGAGACAAGGGACCAAGTCATCATTAAAATACAAAAGTATGACAAGAATGCAAGAAGGAAAAGATTTAAGGGTGGTGTAGGTATAGAGAGATGTCAGCATGCGGGCTGTTGGGCAAGATGAAGGATAATGCAAAATTGCTTTAAGCTCACAGGCATGTAGAAAATCAGAAGGCGACAGCTGCAGCTACATGATTGTTACATTATTCATAATTGTTTAGATTGACCATATTTATTACCTTAGAGGTAAGTTGTTGTCTCTAGCATAGGTTGAAAATGAATGTCATAATATAGGTGAGGAGGTGGAAAGTGCTATGTACTTCCAGTTTGCTTCTGCCTGATTAATAATGTACTTGTTCTCTGGGCTTGCATATGTACTTTGGTGCCTGATTAGTGTAGTGTGCTTGTCTGAGGTAAGGAGGCATTTATATTTTGATCACCTCATTTTTTTCTATGGGCGCTGTGTGTGCTGTTGCCCAGGTACTGAACTGTTTTTGGCAGCATATCTACAATTTGTTGCTAATAGAATAGTGATGGACTATTTTTTTTGGCCACATATACTTTAATTTGTTTTTGCTTGATGGATGCACACTTTCTTCGTGGAGTGGGGGTATCAACATATTGTTTTCTTTCTGTACTGATTACTAATGTTTTTGTGGGATGCGTATATATGCGTTTTAATTAGTGAAGTATCTTTTTTAGAAGGGTATGCATATTTAGTTTTGTTTGATTAGCGATGAACTTCGTACTTCACTGTTGCAGTCATCGCCTGTGGGTTATCCCTGCTGGGTAGCCCTCTGCCGGCCCAAATACCAGAGTCAAGGTTTTTCCTGCGTCTGCTGCTGTCGCTTGTAGACTGATGTCAGGTCATCAGTGGTATAAAGGAGTGCAGCCGACGCCATTGCATCAGTCTTTCTTACCTTGGAGCCTATAGCAGAAGCAGTTTGCGTAAGTGCAGATCTGTCATTACCAGAGTCCAAACTGAAGCCGAAAATTACTAAAGCTAAGTACCCCATTGGGGACTTTTTTCTTGCACTAACTGATGTCCGAAAGTTAACAATTGTCTCCGCTGTGGAAAGCAAATACCACACAGAGACTTCCATACCTTCTGCATCATTAGTCTAGGCCCAGACCACGATGTCCCCCTTTGTCAGTTTTGCGCTCTCTTTAAAGGAGTACCGCACCCACAGACTCAAAAAACATGTTTAAAACATCATGGCATGATGTTTCCTACACTTTAACAGCACTCTGGGATTATTTACAGGATTTTAAATATTTTTATATGTAATTCCAGACTCTGACCACCTGGAGGCTGGCATATTGACGTGGTTTGGATAAATCAGGTTGCCATCCAGTAACCCAGAAATCATTGTTTGGCTCAAAAATGTTACATCATGCAGGCCTCCGTTTGCCTAAAGTTCCTGTCATTTCATAGATGTTGCATGCATACAAAGTACTGAGTAAAATAGAACAGTGTAAGTAACATTCCCTGCTGCTGGATGACTACTTAACAGAAACAGTGCAAATGCCACAGAACACACTCAAAGTGCTGTTCACTGCTGCCTTTTTTTCTAATTCAGTTTAAATGGCACTAATTTGTGAGACAATGAATTCCAGTCCATATACTTCTCCCCTCCTCCGTAACACTTAGCTTCCCTAGCTGTCAAAGTCCTGAGGGTAATTTGACCTGGTAATTCCATTGTTTGGCAGATCTCAGCAGGGTGCTTGACTCATCTTTGCAATAGCATTTCCTTTGTTAGAGGGGACTTTTTTTGCTGCACTATAGCCATGGCCTTACTTGACTGCAATTGCATCCAGTAAGGTCTTGCACCAAGGAGCTATAGAATAAAACATTAATACTATTAACCAGTTTAGATCTTTATTAATTTAAGTGTTAAGGTAACACTTCATGCTTCCACCTTGTTAAAAATTGAGATTTACATGTGCAAAGTGTGTTGGTATGCAGTGTTTGCCTTCATATGTTTTTACACCACTGGTTGGTTTGCAAAAAAAACCTTTTGCAGTGTCCCTGGATTTGTCTTTGTACATTCAAACCACATTGCTATATTTTACCCTTCCTTTTTCTTGTGTCCAGAAGGCACTTATAACAAAGTAAATTTGTATTGATTATTTTTTTAAATAAAGGACATCAAGGTTAACTTACCTTGAATCAGATAATGGATGCCACTGCAAAGAATCACTGTTGAAATATTTCTGCATGGACAAATCCCTTACTAAATCTATTTGCCAGCCTCCAGTTCAATTGGTGCTATGGCTTTAATATACTGGTGTGTTTGCTCATGCCTTCCAAATACCTCCACCATTGGATACCAGTTTTGCAGTGTAGTAACCACCCGTCATGCCCATACACCTTTAGCCATCAATATGCAACTACTCCTGTTCATGTGAGTATGTGAATTCATTTTCAGACTTTAAGGTGTGGAAGCTGCACTAAATAATTCTAGGTGCTTGTTCAGGTTTCACATGGTGCTTGCTTAGAGCTACTCTCATGTTAAGCCACTATGAATATGTTGCACTGCCACCTCTGATACCAGGGTAATGTTTTAATCTTTCTATTCCCGCACTGCACACTAGCAGTATCTGGTGCAAATACAACAGAGAAGTATGCAAGCGATACACCACCTAAGCATCATTTGCCGTGCAGAATGTACAAGTATGCATACCAAATTTCTGTGTTTCCAAACATTGGTGTTACTACGCTACTACTGAATAAAATGAACAGCACTCAGGCTGGGGGAAGGACAAGGGAGCCATGACATCACAGAATGGGTGGGTCTTACTATTTTAGTTAGAACCAGATGACTGCTGTGGTGATGTCACTTTGGGGGAGGGAACTGATTAAAAAAAAAAAAAAAGTACCTGCACTGCCTGGCCTCGATGATGTCAGTAGTTGGGCGACTCCAGCAAGCTTTATTCAAACGTGAGAGAATCATTTTGTAAGTAAAACCATCACAGTATGAGAAGGTAGGCTTGTGTTACAGAAGTAAGGGGAAATTATAAAAATTGTAAATGCTTTATTGTTGTTGCTTTACAGAGGACAATGTAAATAGGGAGGAAAAGGGCCGTGAAGTTGAGGAATACATTAGAGAAACCTGTTGTACTCCTTTAACTCTAAAACCATTCGGCGTAGAGAAGAAATTTTCTTAGTTCATCCTCGCTTTTCAAAATAACTCTATTGGTCTACTGCTAGTCGATATTCACAAAAAATGTAAAGATAGTCCTTCCGATGGCACTTCTTCGAAACAAGTCCTCAGATGTTCATTGTGTTTCACTGTTGCAGTCATGACTGTAGGATTCTCCCCTGCCGGCAGGCAGTCCTCGGTTGGCCAGAATCCCAAAGTCTGGGTCCGGCGTCGGCTGCTCAGCCATGCTCCCTGACGTCAGAGCACCAGGAGTACAAAGCTGACAGCCGACGCCATGTTCACCAGTCTTTCTTGCCGTGCGGTGATAGCAGTTCGCATTTGCCGGTCGGCTGACTCCTGACAATTTTTTCTAAACGTACTTCAGTCTGAAGACTTTCTTCTCCTACTCAAAGCTAAGTACCCCGTTGGGGAAACTTTTTTCTTGCTCCAGTCCGATGTCAGAAAAAGTTAATAATTGTATTTCATGTGGGAAGCAAATACCTCATAAGGATTTTCATTCTTACTGTATTCCTTGCTTAGGCCCTGACCACGACGTAGCTGGTTGTCGATTTTGTGCTAGATTCAATCAACGTACGATTAAACGAAGGTACGATTTTGCATTTCATTACTTCGGTAGGCGTTTTAATTACAAAATGTCGTTGGATTCGGTTCTGGCTGCCGGAGTTCACAAACGACGCAAGGATAAAGACAGGCCTCCAAGGTCCAAATCGGACAATATTGTACAAGCAGAGCCAGCTTCAGGTTCGGCCGTCGTCAGGCGCTTTTGCAGCCCCTGTCGTCGGCCATTTTGGAACCGATGGCCGAAATGGACTCCCACGAGGAGCCAACTAGGCCTTTGAATATTTTTGTTGCAGGACCTTCGGACAATGCTCCTTCGGATGGGTCTGGAGCCGCTGTGCAGGTACCGGCTTCCGAAGGGGTTTTCAGGCCTACTCAGCTTCTAATAAAGACAAAGCCAAAGACAAAGGCAAAGACTCCTTCCAAATCAAAGACTACAGCCCAGGCCTCTTCTGATCCAGCACCCAAGTCTCAGAAACAGTTACTTAAGATGGCGGAGGACTGACTTACTATGATTAGGGTTTCACATCCCCCTCCAGATAAAAGGCCAAGGCAGGAAGTGTATTATGACTCCTCTGATCAGGCTTCTGTTTCTTCTTCTGACCAGGAATATTCTTTCCCTCCTTATGAGGATTCTGATGCTGAGGAATCCATTCCTACAGCTTCTCCCCCTGAGGATTTCTCTTTTGTGGAAACTTTACATGAAATGAGGGAACATTTTCACTGGGAAGGACAGGAGTACTTGGAATCTAAGAAAAGACTTAGGGATTTTCTTCTTCTTCCCCAACATAGACCCCTGGCTATTCCTCCTATTTTGGATATTGTGGATGACGCTTTTTCGGAGGCTAACTTAACTCCGGACTCTTTTCCTCTAGCTCCTGTTAAGCCAGACAGCTATTATAGGGTTCCTGATTCCCACCAGTTTTTATACAAGAATCCTACCGCTGATCTTGAAACCATTTCTCAGGGTCCTAAGGGCATTAAGGCAGCTACTGCTAAAAACCCCATTCCCACTGAGAAGGATTCCAGATCTTTAGAAAGATGGGGCAAAAAAGTGTACACTTCTGCTACTTTTATCTATTAGGGCTTTAAACTGTCAATTTCATATGCTGAAATACCAGCAGTTTCTACTGTCTGTTTTGAAACAAAAGCTAACTTCCATTTCTGCCTGTGCAGATGATAAGGAATGACATGACTTAATGCATGCCACTGAACAAGTTGGGAAGCATGGTTTACACTGTGGATTTGATGTCTTGGAGGCTTCTTGTAGGGCTGCTGCCTCTGGTACAGTCATTAGAAGGCATGCTTGGTTAAAGGAACAAAACTTGCCAGATCAAGTAAAAGCTAAGTTATTGGATGCTCCTGTTGAGCATAATGTTTTGTTTGGACCTAAGGCTGAAGAGGTGATAAAGAAGATTGAGGACAAGGCAAAATCCATGCAAACGGTTAAAGATTTCTTACAAGTACAGCCACCCAGATTTAGTAGGAATTGTCCTACAAAAATTGGTCCTTTCCCAATTCAGGCAGGCCTCAGAGGGGTAGATACAGATGCTCCCGAGGACGGCCTCAAACGCAAGCCTCTTATAGACCAAGACAGTGGACTGCTTCCACCCCTAGGGGAGGAGAGGACAGGTCACAAGCTCGTAGAAAACAGGCTCAATGACTCCCTCTGTTGGGCTGCAGGAACTTCTTGCCTGGAAGCCCCTCTCGGAGGAAAACTTTCTCTTTTTTACCTAAATTGGACTCTTTTATAACCCAAGACAAGGTGGGTTCTGGATGTGGTTTCAAGAGGTTACAAATTCCATTTTCATACCCTACCAAGACCAAGCGGATGGCCGGATCTTCCAAAACATCAATGGTTAGAGGCCTTAAACCAGGTAGAAGCTCTCTTGGCTATGAAAGCCATAGAACTGGTTCCACTTTCAGAGATGGGACAAGGTTTTTACTCAAGGCTCTTTCTAGTCCCCAGAAAGCAAAATTCATGGAGACCCATTCTGGATCTGTCAGTCTTGAACACTTTTCTTGAGATACCAAAATTCAAGATGCTTACTCTACAGCAGCTACTTCCAATGCTGACCAAAAATGCATGGATGGTAACTTTGGATTTAAAGGAGGCATATTTACACATTCCCATCAGGCAGGATTGCAGAAAATACCTCAGGTTCAAGGCCGGATCGAGGCACTATCAATTCTCTGCGCTGCCCTTTGGATTATCTACTGCGCCCAGGGTCTTCACCAAATGCCTGGCTCCAGTAGTAGCTTATTGCAGACTCAAGGGAATTCAAATTTACCCTTATCTGGACGACTGTCTTATTCAGGCAGACAACAAGGATGTCTTACTCCAGCATCTAGAATTTGTTCAGAATCTTCTCAAGTTCCTGGGATTCACTGTAAACATAAAAAAGTCAAATTTGACACCCTCACAACAGATAACTTTTCTGGGTGCTCTTCTAAACACAACAACCCAGATGGCATTTCTGACATCCGAAAAACAATTACAGCTGGCTTCAACTTTCAAAACCTTGGCAACTTTAACTCGGCTATCTGCAAGGAACTTCCTGCAGTCTTTGGGTTACTTGGCCTCCTGCATCCTTATCGTACCATATGCAAGACTACATATGAGGAAAATATAGTGGTACCCAAAAAGTGAATGGTCTCAGCATTGCCACAGTTCAGACATACAGATCACCGTCCTGCCTTGTCTTCAAAAGGAATTCCTTTGGTGGCCCAAGGCATGTACTCTAAACATAGGAAAACCCTTCAGTCAGCCTCCAGCCACTCAGATACTAACCACGGACGCTTCAGATTATGCATGGGGAGCCCATTTTCAGGGCAACTGTCTGCAGGGCCTTTGGACAAAGGATCAGAAGCACCTGCATATCAATTTAAAGGAAATGTTAGCCGTTCAGAACGCTCTATTGGCTTTCAGGAATCTTCTACAACCAGGTCAGCTACTGATATGGACAGACAACACCACAGTTATGTGGTACATAAACAAGCAAGGGGGATCTCATTCCTATCCCCTTTGCAGACTAGCCATGGATCTTTGGAACGCAGCTCAAGCTTGCAAACTGGACCTTCAAGCTCAGTTTCTACCAGGGAAGCAAAACTTCCTGGCAGACAGTCTGAGCAGAAACCTGTCGGACCCACACGAATGGATGCTGGACACCGAAATATTCAGGATGATTACAGCAGTCTGGGGATGTCCTCACATAGACCTCTTTGCATCCCACCTCAATCATCAACTACAGATTTTTTGCACCAGGACATTCCACGAACTAGCTTGGAAAGTGGATGCACTATCATTCAGTTGGAGAAACCTCTCTGGGTATGCCTTCCCACCTCTACCTCTTCTTCCACGGATGTTATTAATGATCAGACAGGACAAGCCCAAGATGATAATTTTGCTGGCCCCAAATTGGCCTCGACAGTTTTGGTACCCAACACTGAAAAACCTTTGTCTGGAGCCCCCTTGGGTATTACCACAGACTCCGAACCTTCTGCCCCAACACCAGGGTCAGGTTCTGCACTCCCATGTCAAAACTCTCAGCCTGGCGGCCTGGTTAATCCAGGGTCTTTGATTCATTCTCTCCTACCCAAGCAGGTTATGGATGTAATTTTAGAAGCCAGACGTCCTAGCACTAGAAAATCTTATGCAGGAAAATGGAAAAGATTTTGCTCCTGGATGCAGGCTCAGGATTCAGATCCTCTTATTCCTAATATTCCTCTGATTTTACTTTACCTGACAGACCTCTTACATAAGGGTCTGTCTTTCTCTTCCATAAAGATCCATGCTTCTGCTATTTCTGCTCATTATAATACAGACCCTCCTATTTTTTCCCATCAGCTCATGAGACAGTTTCTCAGAGGAGCTAAGAACTTAAGGCCCCCTAGATGTCCTCCCATTCCTGCTTGGGATCTCAACTATGTTTTGGAAAAACTCACCTTACCTCCTTTTGAGCCTGCTGCCACATCTGACGTCAAGTTTTTATCTTGGAAGACAGCCATCCTATTAGCTCTGACCTCTGCCAGGAGAGTTTCGAAGTTGCAAGCTCTCATGGCTGTGGAACCTTATATTATTTTTCATCAAGACAGGATGTCTTTAAGGACTAATCCTACGTTCATGCCTAAGGTGGTTTCCAAAGTGGCTTTAAATCAAACTATTCACTTGCCAACTTTTTCCCCCAGTCCTCAAAATAAGGGGGAAAGGATCTTGCATTCCTTGGATGTACACAGACAACTACGTTTTTACCTGGACAGAACCAAGGACATCAGGAAATCAGAGCAATTGTTTGTTTCTTATGCTTCTAGTTTCTAAGGTAAAGCCATTTCAAAACAGACCATTTCTAAATTGATTGCTCATGGAATCAGATTTTGCTATTCATACCATGGAAAGCAAATCCCAGGAAGTATAAGGGCTCACTCTACCAGAGCTGCTGCCACTTCAGCTGCCTTCCTCAGGGGAGTTCCTACCAAAGACATTTTGGAAGCTGCAACTTGGAGTTCAGTGCATACTTTTTCCAAGCACTACAATCTACCTCTCTACTCTAAGTCTAGGGCAGGCTTTGCTTCTGCTGTCTTGCAAGGCCTTTTAACCGCCCCCTCTACTTTATGACCACCTCCCTTTTATTCTGCTTTGGGATTCAACCCTACAGTCATGACTGCAACAGTGAAACACGATGAACATAGTACAGTTGTGTACACTTACCATAAATGTAGATGTCAGAGTGTCTTCACTGTTGCAGTCTGTCCTCCCTCCTGTCCCCTCTTATTTTTTCTTTTGTGTGGTTCCCTTCTTCACCCTTCTTTTGAGGTGTATTTGCAAAGGGTATGGGATCGTACTCATTTTGGAACACCTGACATTTGAGGCAAGAAAAACTGGAGAACATGGCGTCGGCTGTCAGCCTTGTACTCCTGGCGCTCTGACGTCAGGGAGCATGGCTGAGCAGCCGACGCCGGACCCAGACTTTGGGATTCTGGTAGACCGAGGGCTGCCTGCCGGCAGGGGAGAACCCTACAGTCATGACTGCAACAGTGAAGACACTCGAGCATCTACATTTATGGTAAGTGTACACAACTGTACTTTCTCCGGAATTCAGTGAGGCGCCTTCGCAGCCCCTGATGCCCGACTCTGTTGCTTCACAGGCCTCTGCCGGGACCCTTTCGGAGTCCGGTATGCCACTGAGATCTTTTTTTATCCGATCCCTCAGTTGTCTCTGTCTCAGTTGGGTGCGGAGCTGTGACGCAGGCACCGGCTTCCAAGGAAGTCTTTCGGGCAACCGATTCAAGGCATAAGCCGACGTCTTCACCTCTGACTACTGCATCTCTCAGACCAATGGATACTCTTAGGCTTAGAAGCAAGGCCACCCCTAGAAAGGCCGTCTCTGGGCGCCATCTTACTACACCTCCTCAGCCCCAATCACAGCTGCTTAAAATGGCAAAGGATTTTATCACGATGATCAGGGGTAGTCAGTTTACCTCTGCTAAATGAAAAAGGGATACTTCCCCTGAAATATTGACAGAGCATGATTCAGATTCCTCAAACTATTCTGATTTTGAAGAGGAACAGCAACCTCTCACTGCCTTTGAAGATTCTTATGCAGAGGGATCTATTCCTTCTGCTTCCCCCCTTGAAGATTTTTCATTTAGGGAAACCCTGCATACACTCAGAGAGCATTTCCACTGGGAAGCTCAGGATTACCCTCAGTCAAAGAAAAGATTAAGAGAATTTCTAGACCTCCCCCCAGCACAGCCCCTTGACCATCCCTCCTATTCTAGAGGTGGTGGAAGATGTTTTCAGTGAATCCAGCCTAACTCCTGATGCCCTTCCCCCTGCTCCTAGGAAACCTGACCGGTACTATAGAGTACCAGATGCACACAAATTCCTGTGCAGAAATCCTGCAGCAGACCCAGAGGTAATCTCCCAGGGACCCAAGGGGGTCAAGGCCAGTTCTTTGAAAAACTCTGTTCCCTCAGATAAGGATTGCAGAGCTCTGGACAGATGGGGTAAAAAAGTTTATACCTCTGCAACTTTGGCTATAAGACCTCTTGACTGTCAGTTCCACATGTTAAAGTACCAACAGCATACCTTGGAGTTGTTAAAACAGAAAATTACAGCTTTACCAGACACTGCCTCTTCCAAAGAGTTAGCAAATTTATTACACTCTAGTTCACAAGTGAATAAACACACCCTGCACCGTGGATATGATGACCTTCAAGCTTCTAGCAGGGCTGCTGTGGCAGGATCAGATGTTCTTCATACCACATTGCTGCAGTCCTAACACTTGGGTAGTCCGCTGTCCCAGTCGATGACCGACGCCATATCCTCAGTCTTTTTGCCGCATGGTCCGATGCAGAAGCAGTTTTGCAAGTGCAGGTTGGCGTTCTGAGATTTTCAAGTCGGAGTTTCAGACCTAATCCAAATTGGGATTATTTTGGTTTTGCCTCAGTATTTTCGGATGTCAGAAAAAGTGAATAACTGTATTTCTTGTGGGAAACGGATACCTCATAGGGATTACCATACCTTGTGTATGCCTAGGGCCTGAGCACTTGTGCTAGATTTAACAAACGCACTATAAAGAGAAGATTAGATTGTGCCAGGTTAGTTTTGGGAAGCAGTGCAAAAAGCGCAAGGACAAAACAGCAAAGCCTAGGCTGAAGAACTGTCCGTCCGGACGCCGGTTCTTTAGTGGAGCCAGGGTTCAGCCAGAAATTTCTTTGGAATCCCAGGGAGAGACTTGTGACCTCTCAGGAGGTAGGCAGGGGCTTCTCAGGTAGCTGTTCTTCCCTCCCTTCCTAAGGTGGTTAGGCCCTCCCTGCTGTTTCCAAGGCTTCTCCCAGGGCAGGCCAGGTTTTGTTTCAGGAGTTACCCCTAGTTCTTCAGGGTCTGTACAAGAAGCATATGCTTAAGATGGCAGAAGATTTGATTACAATGATTAGAGGTTCTATGCCCTCCTGATAAGAGCCTGAGCTTGGGAGTTTTGAGCAGTGTTCGATGCTTCTGAGTCTTCTGAGGACTTGCAGGACTATTCCTTACTCTGATTCTGATGTAGATGATTCTACTCCTTCTGCTTCTCCTCCTGAGGATTTTTCATTTTCAGAGACTCTTCATTCCATGAGGGAGCATTTTAAATGGGAAGGTCAGGATTTCTTGATTCCAGGAAAAGGCTTAGGAATTTTGTTTCTACCCCAGCATAGGCCTTTAGCTATACCTCCTGTTCTAGATGTGGTAGAGGATGTTTTTGCAGAGGCTTCTCTGAACCCTGACTCTTTGCCTCCTGCTCCAGTTAAACCGGATAGATATTATAGGTGCCTGAAGCTCATAAGTATCTTTTAAGAGTCCTACGGCAGACCCAGAAACTGTTTCACAGGGGCCTAAAGGTGTTAAGGCTTCTGTTGTTAAAAATCCTGTTCCTCCAGATAAAGAGGCTAGGGCTTTGGATAGATGGGGAAAGAAAGTGTATACTTCTTCTACTTTGGCCATGAGAGCTTTGAATTGCCAGTTTCACATGTTGAAATACCAAAATTATCTCCTTTCACAATTAAAGTCTAAGGTAGATGCTTTAAGGTATTGAGTGTAAAGAGTTGCAGGATTTAGTTCATGTTTCTGAACAGGTGGGTAAGCATTCTTTGCAATGTGGTTTTGATGCTGTGCAGGCCTCTTCGAGGGTGGCTGCCATGGTTGAGGGATCAGAATTTAGCTGAGCATGTGAAAACAAGGATTTTACAATCTGATGTGTTGTTTGGTTCGCCTGTGGAAGCAGTTCTAAAAAATGGAAGACAAGGCTAAGTCTATGCAGACTGTTAAAGATTTTTTGCAGGTTCAGCCTCCGAAGTTTAGTAGAAATTGGCCTACCAAGGGGTGGGCATATCCTGCTTATGATTCCCAGTCTAGGGGTAGGTCTAGACGTGGTAGAGGCAGAGCTCAAGGTTCTTTTAGGCCTAGAACAGGAGTTCACCTGCTCAGTCTTCTGGTGAGGGGTCAGTCCTTTCAGAACAGACACAATGACCTTTTCAGCTGCCAGAATCTTCGCTGGCAGCACCTTTGGGAGGAAGGTTGGCACTTTTCAAAGAAAACTGGAGTTTAATTACCCAAGACAGATGGGTATTGGATATCATTCACCACGGTTACAGGTTTTATTTCCATACCTTGCCTCCTTTCAAAGGCATGCCAGACATTCCTCCTCAACAAAGGAAAGAGGCTCACAAGCAAATTTCTCTGTTGCTCCAAATAGGGGCCATTCAGCCGGTTCCTGTGCCAGAACCCTTTCTAGGATTTTATTCTCGCCTGTTCCTAGTACCAAAACACGTGGAGACCAATTTTGGATCTGTCTATCCTCAACACTTATCTGGACATTCCCAAGTTCAAAATGTTGACGTTACAACAGCTTTTACCTCTGCTGGGCAAAGATCACTGGATGGTAACTTTGGATCTCAAGGAAGCTTACCTTCATGTTCCTATCAGACTAATTTGCAGGAAGTATCTGAGCTGGGAATTCTCATTATCAGTTCTCTGCATTGCCCTTTGGCTTATCTAGTATTCACAAAGGTTCTGGCTCCAGTGATAGCTTTCTTCAGGCTAAAAGGATACAAATCTATCATTATATGAACGATTGAGTGATTCTGGCTCAAGGAAGGGACGTGCTTCTTCAGCATTTGGAATATGTGATAGCAGTGCTAAGATGCCTAGGGTATTCTGTGAACGAAATAAAGTCCAGTCTAGTACCCTCTCAAGACATGTGCTTTCTGGGTGTGAGACTGAATACAGCAACAGATGGCCTTTTAACCCCGACAAACAAAAGAATCTTTCTTTACTTCCATCAACTATCTCATCAGTCCGGGCTGACTGCAAGGACAGTCCTTCAAGCCTTAGGGTTCATGGCATCTTGTATTCTGGTACTTCCCAATGCCAAACTGCATATGAGGAAGCTACAATGGTATCTCAAAAATGTATGGACACAGCACTGCCAGGATTTGGACACTGTCATTCAAATAATACCTTGCATTCAAAAGGAATTTTGTGGTGGGCTCAGGAATGTCACCTAAACAAGGACTCTCTGTGACCCGCCAGAGGCGAGTCAGATTCTAACGACAGATGCCTCAGACACAGCTTGGGGAGCTCATCTGAATGGAAAGTGGATACAAGACAAGTGGCCTGCCAGACTGCAGCATCTACATATCAACATGAAGGAGATGTTAGCAGTCCAGTTTGCATTACTGGCTTTCAAGGATTTACTTCTTCCAGGGCAGGTGTTGATTCTAACAGACAACACAACTGTCATGTGGTACATCAACAAACAAGGGGGAACACATTTTTATCCCCTATGCAGGCAAGCAATGATTTTGTGGGAGACTGCTAAGCTTGCAGCTGAATCTTCAAGCAAGGTTTCTGCCAGAGCACAGAACTCCTTAGCAGATGTGTTAAGCAGGCAAATCATGGATCCCACGAGTGGAAACTGGATCTTCATGTATTTCAGACATTGACAGTGTCATGGGGAACTCCAGACATAGATCTGTTCGCTTCTCCACTAAACCACCAGCTGCCAAAGTTTTGCACGAAAAGGTTTCATCACACAGCCTGGAAAGTGGATGCTCTTTCTTTCAGTTGGAAAAATCTTCATGTGTATGCCTTTCCACCTCTGCCTCTCCTCCCAAAGGTACTTCTAAAGGTCAGACAAGACAAGCCAAGGATTTTAATAGCCGGATTGGCCTCGCAGCACTGGTACCCATTGCTGAGGAGTCTGGTAAGGAAGCCTCCATGGCCCTTACCTTTGATTCCACACCTATTGTCTCAGAAGGACGGCATCTGCTCAATGTCAAGCTTCACTCTTCATCTAACAGCTTGGCATATTCTGTTTTGAACCATAGCAGGTCTCAGCTTCCTCAACAAGTTTTGAATGTGATTATGGAAGCCAGAAGACCTAGTACAAGGAAAGTGTACGAGGAAAAATGGAAGATTTTTTATTTTGGTGTGCAGCAAAGGATTTGGATGTTTCTGAGCCTAATTTGAGTGTGGCTCTTCAATATCTTACTGAGTTATTGGACAAAGGTTTGTCTTTCTCTTCCATTAAGATTCATGCTGCAGCAATTTCAGCTCACTATGATTGTGACCCACCATTGTTTTTCATCCTTTGTTCAAGCAATTTCTTAGAGGGGCAAAGAATATAAGACCCCTATCCTGCTTGGGACCTCAATTTTGTGTTGGAGAAACTCACTCTACAACCTTTTGAGCCTGCAGCTACTGCTGAATTGAAATATTTGTCATGGAAGACTGCTTTTTGTTAGCCATTACATCTGCAAGAAGGGTGTCTGAATTGCAGGCCCGTTGAGCCTTTCCTGATTTTTCATAAGGATAGGGTATCTTCCTTTATGCCTAAAGTGGTTTCTAGTGTGGCTTTAAACCAAAATTCATTTGCCTACCTTTTATGCAGATCCCCAAAATAAGGGGAAAAGATTTTGCACACTTTAGATGTACACAGGCAGTTGCGTTATTATTTAAGCAGGACTAAGGATTTTAGGCAGTCTCAGCAGTTGTTTGTTTCTTTTGCTTTGAGTTCTCAGGGCAAGCCTGTGTCAACTATTTCTAAGTGGATTGGTTTGCATTGCATTTTGTTATTCCCATCATGGCAAGGAGATTCCAGCTGGGATTAGGCCTCATTCCACTAGGGCTACTGCCACTTCTACAGCATTTCTAAGGGGTGGCAACTAAGGATATTTTGGAGGCAGCTACTTGGAGTTCAGTGCATACTTTCTCTAAGCATTACCATCTTCCTCTCTCTAAATCTAGGGCTGGTTTTTATTTTGCAGGGCATGTTGTCAGCTCCTGCCATGATTTGCCAGCCTCCCTTACCTCTGCTTTGGGATTCTACTGTTAGGACTGCAGCAATGTGGTATGAAGAACATAGTACAGTTTTGTACCTACCATAAATGTAGATGTTAAGATCCACATTGCTGCAGTCCCTCCCTCCTTCCCTCTGTGTTTAGGGGTGGTTGTGTGGGTGAGGTTATACTCTTGTAAATTTGTATATATTGTTTATATATATTTGGTGCAGGAGTGTGTGGTGTTTTGGTTTTAGCCTTATCTTTTAGGGTCTTCTGACATCTGGGGCAAGAAAAGACTGAATTTGTACCCTGTTGACACTGGGACAGCGGACTACCCAAGTGTTAGGACTGCAGCAATGTGGATCTTCGAACATCTACATTTATGGTAGGTACAAAACTGTACTTTACTAGGATTCATGCATGGTTGAAAGAACAGCCTCAACCTGACCTTAAAATCAAAATGATTGGATTCCCTTGGATAGGGACTGCCTGTTTGGGGCAAAAGTAGAAGTTATTAAAAAGATGGAAGGTAAAGCAAAATCTATGCAAACAGTAAAAGACTTGCTTCAGGTTCTACCTCCTAGGTTCAGCAGGAATTTCCCCAACAAACACTGGTCTTTTCCTGCCCAAAATAGATTTAGCCAGAGCAAGCCTCATAGAGACAGGCCCCTTAGACCACAAAATCGGGGACAACAGAGAACCAAGCAGTAGACCACTTTCACCCCAAAAGCAGGGAGTTCTAAGCCAACTCAATACAGTAAAATCTCGCAATGATTCCCCCACCCCCCTCTGCCCCACTACTACCCTCCAGAGGTTAGGAGGAAGGCTTTCCCTCTACAAACAAAACTGGCTGTCTGTAACAAAGGATCAATGGGTCCTAAAAATCTTTCAGGGATACAAATTCTCCATCGAAATCCCACCCTTAAGGGGACACCCAAACATGCCTCCAAATCAGTGGGCAGAGGCATTATAGCAAGTCCAAATCCTCAGTGGTCAGGGAGCAGTAGAACCTGTCCCCCTACAACAAACAGGCACAGGATTTTATTCCAGATTATTCCTAGTACCCAGAAAAGAGGACATTTGGTGCCCCATACTGGATCTCTCCACTCTAAACACATTCCTGGTAATACCAAAATTCAAAATGCTAACTTTGCAAAAGCTGTTACCTATGCTGTCCAAAAATGCTTGGCTAGTCACCTTAGACTTGAAAGATACCCATCTTCACGTTCCCATAAGAGAATCCTGCAGGAAATACCTACGCTTCAAGGCAGGATCTCAACACTTTCAGTTCTCTGCGCTACCCTTTGGCTTATTTACAGCTCCCAGATTGCAGACAAAGGAATATTCCAATTTACCCCTATTTGGATGACTGCTCATCCAGGCAGGCAGCAAAGATAAGCTCCTGCAAGATCTCCTCTTTGTAACTACCCTCCTTACCTCCCTAGGCTTCACCATCAATGAGAAAAAATCCAACCTAAACCCCTCCAGGAAAATCACCTTCTTGGGAGCACTACTAGACACAGCTTCCCAAATGGCCTTCCTATCCCCAGAGAAGCAGAGCTTCCTGCGTCTCTACTTCACCCAGTTAGCTTCAAAAAAGCACCTCACAGCAAGGAAATTTGGCTCCACATGAGAAAACTACAGTGGTACTTAAAAGAATCTTTGGTGCCAACATTCTCACCCTCTAGAGAGCTCTCTACCTCTGATTCCCTGTGTAAGGGCTGAGTTCCTCTGGTGGTCAGGGGCCTGCGCCCAAAACAGAGGCCTCCCCTTCACCATACGTCCACAGGGGCAGACGGTTACCACAGATGCCGCAGACATTGCCTGAGGTGCTCACCTCAACCACAGGTGTGTCCAAGGCTCTTAGGGCTCTCAGCACCTTCATTTGCACATCAACCAAATGGACATGATGGCAGTGCACAAGGCACTGATAGCCTTCCTGGCCTATCTAAAACTGGGGGGGGGGGCGTCTTCCTCATAAAGACAGACAGCACCACCGTAATGTGGTACATCAACAAGCAGGGAGGGACTCAATCCTATCCACTCTGCAGACTAACCATGAACCTCTGGCAGACAGCCTCCAACAGGGGCCTATACCCGATAGCCTAGTACCTGCCAGGTGTCCACTTGGCATACCATTTGAGCAGAAACTTTCTAGATCCTCACGAATGACAACTCCATAGGGAGCTTTTCCTCCAAATATTCCAGGCCTGGGGGACACCACAGGTGGATCTCTTCGCCTCTCACCTCAACCAACAGCTGAGAAGATTATTCACCAGGGAATGCCACCATCTAGCTTGGAAGGTGAATGCCCTGACTATCCCTTGGAACAACCTTTTCATTTATGCATTTCTTCCCCTGCCACTGATCCCAAAGGTCCTGATCATAATCAAGGAAGAAGGACCAAGGGCAGTCCTCATCGCTCCAGACTGGCCCAGACAGCACTGGTACCCCTGCTGCTCACCCTAGCCCAGGAGTCATACCCTGCCCCTGATGCCAGACCTCCTAACTCAACCAGGAGGGGACGTGCTGCACCCAAACCTACCTACTCTCAAACTAGCTGCGTGGATGATTCCTTAGGGACACTAGACAGCCCTGCATTGAGCCAAACAGGTCTCTGACATTATCAGAGAAGCAAGAAGACCTAGCACCAGAAACTTACTCAGACAAATGAAAAAGATACAATTCTTGGTGTCAATCTAGAGGTGAAGGTAACTCACAGCCCTCTATTCCTTTTATTTTGGACTACCTAGTGGATCTACTAAGTAAGGGGCTGTCCTTCTCTTCTATAAAGATCCACGCCTCAGCCATCTCAGCTCATTCTCATACTGAGCAACCACTATTCTCCCACCCTCTGATTAAGCAATTCCTGAGAGGTGTCTCAAATATCAGACCCCCCAGAAGGCCACCCACCCCTGCCTGGGATCTGAACTATGTTCTGGAAAAGCTAACTCTTCTCCCTTTTGGCTGCTTCAGCAGAACTCCAGTACCTCTTCTGGAAGACTGCTTTCCTCCTGGCTATAACCTCTGCCAGAAGGATCTCGAAACTCCAGGCTCTCATGGCTACTGAGCCATTCATCATTTTTCATGCAGTGTGTCCCTCAGGACAAATCCATCCTTTATGCCCAAGGTAGTGTCGGATGTGACACTGAATCAAGCTATTCATCTACCCACATTCCTTCCTAACCCTCAGAACAAGGGGGAAAGAATTCTGCATTTATTAGATGTGTACAGGCAACTAAGGTACTACTTGGACAGAACAAAATCCATTAGGAAGATGGATCAACTCTTGGTAAGTTTCACCACTGGAGCAGAGGGAAAGCCTATTTCAAAACAAACCATTTCTAAGTGGATCTCGTATAGTATCCATTTCTGTTATAGCTTGCATGGGAAAGCCCCTCCTAAGTCCATAAGAACCCATTCCACTAGGGCAGCTTCTACTTCCACATCCTTCCTTAGAGGAGTCCCTACTAAGGACATACTAGAAGCTGCCACTTGGACTTCTGCCCACACCTTCACCAAACACTATAGTCTTCCTCTATTCTCCAAGGCAAGGGCAGGTTTTGCCTCTGCAGAGCTGCAGGGCATACTTACCCACTCTTAGGGCACTTCTATGTCCAACCTCCCTTTCCTCAGCTTTAGGAATCTTTCCACTGGTTATGACTGCAATAGTGAAACATGAAAAACATAGTACAGTTGTGTACACAAAAATGTAGATGTTCGAGTATATTCACTGTTGCAGTCCTGTTTTCCCTCCCTCCATCCCCCATCTTGCTTCTCTTTTACAGTGGCATGAATGCCTGACGTGAGGCTTACAGCCACAAGGGATTAATGGCAATCCTTAACTTTGGGCTTCATCTGGTTAGGGCAAGAAAAACTGATGACAACCTGACGTCAGTCTACAAGCGACAACAGCCGATGCAGGAAAAACCTTGACTCTGATTTTTCAGGCCAGCCGAGGGATACCCAGTAGGAATAACCCATAGGTGATAACTGCAACAGTGATTGCACTCCAACATCTACATTTATGGCAAGTGTACACAACTGCACTTTCTCAGCGAGTTAATTACCTAATTTTGATGATACCTGCTTATAATTTTTGTGTTGTCTAAGCACGTGTAATTTGCAACAAGATTAATGTACTTGTTTGACTTAGCCTGCTTATGTAGTTAGGTCCTTATCTGTGATGGATGTGTTCTTGGGTTCACTTGTATCGTTTGCTCTTGCGTGATTACCTGTGTATTTTGTGGACATGTACTTCCATAGAAATAAGTAATTTTCTTTAGACACGTGTATTCTTGCAGTGTAGGGCTTGCATTTGTAAGTTTGCTAACTTAGCAGTGCATATGTTTTATTGAACAAGTTGCCTATACCAATTATGGTTAGCAAAGGTTGTCTTCTCAGGCCGTGTACATAAAGTTTTTTTTTCTTACCTTTTTTAACGGTAGATACATTTAGGGGACATGTAGCTTGGTGTTGCTTTGATTGACAGTAGTTATGTATGGATATGCAGTGAACTTCAATGTACTTGCCTCTGCATTTTATTGGAGGTGAGAGGAGGAACAACAGATTGTGACAAAATGTAAGCTGACCTTTCAACTGAAGAATGTGTGTCATGTTAGGATGTTGGAGTTGGGGTCAAACTGCACTGCACATGGTCTTAGTTTAGTTTGAGTATTTCAAGCAAAAAATCTTGGTACTTGAAGGATGAAACCTTTGTACGTTTCACAGAGATGGATCACCATGGTCCACATCCAACAAGCTATTAAAACTATTTGCTGCAAGTACTAGTTAGCTCGGCACCTTTAAGATATTCCAAGATTCTTAACTCCTCCTCTCTGTACATCCTGATATGTGCATATTGAGGGGGCTACAGATGGAACATATAGACTCTTGAAAGCATTGTCATGTATACCGCAATCCAGTAAGCACCTTTACAGACATTTTTTCAAAGATCCCCCAGGGCCCTTTCCACCATGGATGGGGGAAAGTTTGAGGGGATGTTGCAGTGGACAGACATGGGTCTTGGTTTCTTACTACTAAGTACATAACTTCCTTGTCTTATGTGACTTTGTCCAGCTTTTGTCCCCTTGGGTGGCAGGCATCATGACAGAATACCCCTGATAGCAGCAGAAGGCCAATTCAGACTTAAGAGCTGGTCTGGAATAGTGTCTTTTGTGAACAGGCAGAGAAGCGCGTGTCACAGTAGCACAAATATCACCCATTGACATATTTAAAGTATTCAGAGGTAATCTCTGCTCTAGCAGAATGTCTTTCTGGTTTATCCAAGTAGATGTTATGATTCAAGCAGTAAAGGACTATGATGTTTGTCATACTGATCATTGCTGCAGTAGCCCTAGCTATACAAGTTGTATCCTGCCATGGATATAACAGACGGCCAACTTCCAAACCTTCAGGGCTCCTTCCACGTGCCCAGCCCTGTTAATGATCTCAAGCTGACTTCAGCGGCAGGCAGCCTCAGAGGGGCTTGGTTCTCAAACCTATCTTTTTAGGGTGCTGCTGTGTTAGGCTGTCAAGGCTCAGTGGTTAGCTTGTATCGTTCCTTTGCTAAGCATGGAAGTTTCCCTTGGTAGAAATGTTTCATTGTACTTCCCTGTTGCTAAAAGTGACTTTATTCTTGAAGTTGCTGTTTTAATGGACTGTCATGAGACTTAGTAGTCCTGTTAAATAGGAGCGCACTTGTTTCACGTCAGTTTAAAACACTTTGCCAGCCCAAAAAGTAAAAAGATTTCTCCACAGAAACATGGTTTTCAGTTTTAAAGTGCTTATTACTTTCTGTGTGAACTAAGTGATTTTAAGACTTTAAATTTTACTGGCTTTTGCTGATTGTCTTCCCTGGGAAAAACTCACCATTTTCAGCTTGACTATGGAACAAATTACAGATCCCATGTCTATCATCCTTCTGGCCGCAAAGAAAAAGTTAAGCAAACCGCCTTTGTCACCACAGCAGGTTAGCAGTTTGCCCCCACCACAAGTGGATGACCACTGTGGCCATAACTTGTTCATAAGACCACTAATCTTTTACCCCTAATCTCTCTGGTGTAGCACCTACACCCATTGTGGACCGGGGATTAACCAGGTTCTAGCCACCTGTTTGGGTTTGCTTAGTGGGCAAGGAAGAGCCACTTTTGTCAGTACCAGGAGAGGGAACATTTAAGACTTCTCTGTGTCAGAATGTGTAGCCCATACCTGGGGAAGCTGCTGCTGCTGCCACCATTAAGAATACTGGCCTTATTTTTCCTGTCGAAAAGAAACTGGAAACAAACTTGTATCATTTACTCTTCAAATTGCCTTAAGACAGTAGCAGTTTACTGGTTCTAGCTCTGGGTTTAATTCAGGCTGCTGATCCTTCTTATAAGGCGATTTCTGGTAAAAGAGGGATGCCTCTTTTTCTGAAGAGATTCAAGTATCTGAATCTGGACAGGAAAATGGGACAGATACAAGATTTTCTTAGTTTTCTTATTTATACTTGGATAACAGCTTGGTTTCTTATGCTCTCTGTGAGGGTTTCTTTCTCTGAGACTATGTCCAAAATGTGCTGTTTTTTTTCCGGTTGGATAGCACTGTGGTTTCAGATTCCCTCTGAGCTGTTACAAAAGGAATTTCCAGAACCATTACCTACTTATACAGTTCTGTCTGTTTTGGAGGATGTGTCACTGAAATTTTCATGATAGTCAGCCTTTTGCCCCTAAAAAAAAGACAAAAGCTTGATGAACTGTACACGTTCTACGTTTTATACACTCTTTCCTGACCTAGCAGCTATAGGTTTTGTTAATCTTACTGCTGCGTAGATACTTCCAGTCCTAGTCTTCCTTATAAGAATGGGAAGAGTATTAAGTGCTGCTGCGTAGATACTTCCAGTCCTAGTCTTCCTTATAAGAATGGGAAGAGTTGTGCTGCTTAGTATGCTTCCAGTCCTAGGATACTTCCAGTCCTAGTCTTCCTTATAAGAATGGGAAGAGTATTGATAAGTGTGGGGAAAAGGTATATGCTTCTGCAACTTTGATTTTTCAGAGTTTGGAATTGTCAGGCTCAAATGACAAGTTTTTTTTCTGATTGTGAAAGTATGTAGAATGTTTGCAGTTTCTTCTTTTGAGGAAATATCTGGTGTAAATTTAGTTTCTTCTGTTGCACAGGTCATTACTCATGGTTTACTGTGTGTGTGTGTCTGATACTTATGGGTCTTCTATTGCACAGGTCATTACTCATGGTTTACTGTGTGTGTGTGTGTGTGTGTGTGTGTGTGTGTGACAGATGCTTATTTCAGGGTCTTCTATTGCACAGGTCATTACTCATGGCTTACTGTGTGTGTGTGTGTGTGTGTGTGTGTGTCTCTGATACTTCAGGGTCTTCTATTGCACCGGTCATTACTCGTGGCTTACTGTGTGTGTGTGTGTGTACTTATTTCAGGGTCTATTACTCATGGCTTACTGTGTGTGTGTGTCTGATACTTATGGGTCTTCTATTGCACAGGTCATTACTCATGGCTTACTGTGTGTGTGTGTCTGATACTTATGGGTCTTCTATTGCACAGGTCATTACTCATGGCTTACTATGTGTGTGTGTGTGTGTGTGTGTATGTGTGTGTGTCTGATACTTATTTCAGGGTCTTCTGTGTTGCACATTACTCGTTGTTTACAGCGTGTGTAGGAGTCTGATACTTATTTCAGGGCTCTGGCAGCTGCTACTCTTTTAAGGCAGTTTGCCTGCTTGCATTCCCAGAACCTTCCAGGTTATATGAAAATGAGATTTTAAATTCTCCTTTGGATAGAGACTTTTTTTGAGGTTCCTGTGCTCCAGGGTTTATCAAAAACTATGGCAAAAGGGGTAAGTTGATACAGGGAAATCTCTTCAGCCCTCCTTTTCAAAAATTTCCAAGGAACTCACTAATCCTTTATCCAATTACAGCAGAAAAAAAAATCTCACCAAAATGCAGGTAAACAGATGTTTAAGAAGTGGGAGGTCAAGAAGAATACAGCAGCCTCACAAGTCCAAACATAGGCCAACAAGTCAGTTCCTGTTTTTAAGGTACCTCCACAGCCCTGGTATTCCAAGTCTCCACTTTTCTCTTTGGCAGTAAATAGTTTCAAACAAGTTTTGAGGATCATTCATTAAGGTTGCAGATGGCAGTGGTAGATCCTCCCACCTTTCTGGGGGAGGGGTAATTCCTCACCCAGCAGACTAGACTCTTGTTTTGTTTGTCCCTGTCCTTCAACACATGCATATTTAGTGAGTGATAGAACCAGTTCCTCCTTCACAGGTTGAGAAATGTTTTTATTCAAGGATGTTAATTGGAAAGAATGCTTGGAGTCCAGTTGTCAAACCTTCACTCCTAAACCTGTTTGTGATGGTGCCAAAGTTCAAAATGCTGTCACTTCACAACCTGTTTGCCTCCTCTTCCTCATTTAAGTTTACTGGTAACACTAACTGTAAAAGATGTTTACCACATCCCTATTCATCCAACCTTTAGGTGGTGAAGTTCTTTGTGTCTAGATCAAATTATCAGTTGTCTGACTTACCCTTTGACACTACACCAAAAGTGCTAATAAACTGTTTAGCTCCAGTTATAGCTTATTGCAGGCTACAATCCATCCACTTTCCATATTTAGATTACTTGCTGATCTTTGCAGAGTCTTTCAAAGTGTCAGGAAACTCTCACTTGGATGACAGCAATCTTACACAAGCTGAGATTCTAGGAGAATGTTCAGAAGTCTTTTCTGACTGTTTTGGACAAGTTTGAGTTCCTAGGGTAAGGGCAAACACCTCTATTTAAAGAGCTTTTCTTCCACAAGGAAAAATAAATCTAGATCTATTTCTAAAGCTTTCTACTCGAACTTCACTGTGATGGAATACCTCAGGACTTTGGGTTTCACAGACACCATGATTCACATGATACCCCTGGCAAGACTGCACAAGAGAAAGATGCAGTGGTATCTGAAATCTCTTTGGTCCCAACATCACAGCCCTTTGTCTTTTTAAAGCCCAGTGCTGGGGTTTGTCAGAAGAGAAATCATTTGGTGAAGACAGAAAATTTCCTACATCCAGCCCTTCCCTTCTCTGTCCCATGAGGGATAAAAGTGCAAGGTGTGGGGAACACCTAGGACAGATGCAAGCTCATAAATATAAAAGCAATGCCTTCCTTAATCACTTAATCAAGGCACTCAACACTGTGATTCATGTACGGTCCCCTTAAAATTGTAAAAAAAAAAAAAAAAATACCGCAGTCCTTTGGTACAGCAACAAGCAAGGGGGAACCAGGTCGTACACCCATTGCAGACCAGCCAATGTTAGCTTGGGATATAGCTTCACAGCACAATCTTCCTGTACAGGCGTCTTGTATCCTGTCAGAGCCAAATCGTCAGACAAGCTGAGCAGGACAAGGGCAGATCCTCATGAATGGAAACTAGCTCAGGGATCTTCCAAGGTGTGATATCCGTGAGGAGCTCCTCAGGTATGCCTATTTACTTTCTCTTTGCACAATCAGCTAGCAATATTGTGCCCCACAACTCTGTGCAAGAAGGCCTGGAAGATGAATGCCTTTTCCTTTTCTTACACTGGAATGTTCTGTATGCCTTTCCACCATTTCCACTGATTTATCCAGGGTATTTCTGAAATGCAGATCGAATCCCCCAAGATTACTGTGATTCTCTTCTGGTCACGGCAGAAGTGGTTTTCCCTTTTGGAAATAGCCAGGGGCAGTTACCACAGGCTTCTTCATAAAATGGATGTACTCATTCCAGATCAGGGGTATCTGATACACCCCTACAACAGTCAGTCAGCTTTAACTGACTCCTGGATGATGGGGTCTTAATTCCCGTTAGGCGTCTCTTTACTGAGGATGTGCCACAGGTACTAATGCAGGCAAGAAAGTCTGCTACTAGAAGATTGTATATTAGCAAATGGAAGGGGATTTCTAGTTGGTGCCAACAGCATAACCAGCACCCATTCAGAGCTAGTGTTTCTCTGGTTTTGCAGTAGTTGTGAGTTGATAACTATCCCATGCCCTTTCTTACTCCTGTATCAAGGTTCGTTTATCAGCCATTTCAGCATGTCTGCCCATGGACCTCCGTCTTTCAATAACTTCTCATGTTAAAATGTTTCTGAAAGAGGTTTTGCATAAGAGGCCTTCAAGAAAATGGGTAATCCCTCCTTGAGATCTTAAGTTTGTGTTATAGAAGCTAATGAGTGGCCACTTTGAATGAGCTGTCTGTACGACTTGAGGTTTTTAACATGGACAACATTTGTCCTGATTGCTGTGACCTCTTCAAGAAGAATATGTAAGTTGCAGTCTCTGTGTAGTGAGTGAATCCTTTCTCGTTTTCGACAGAGTTCCTTTGAGAACTAATCCTTTTATGCCTGCAGTGTTATCTGACTTTACCTTAAGCCAAACTATCCCCACCATTTTCTTTTTTGAACCTAAAAGATAGGGAGAAAGGATACTCCATAACTTGAATATCCATAGACAACTGGTGCTGTGTTAACAAAACTAAGTCTTTCATGTCTTTAGATCAGTAGCTCATCTCTTGTTAAAATAAGAATGGACAACCATGTGTCAAAATGGTTGTCTTAAGCTGTTACTCTGTTATATACTACAATAAAATTATCCCAGGCAGGGTCAAGGCCCACTCTGCCAGGGCCATGACATAATCTATGGCTTTTTGGAAAGGGTCGAGTTCTAGAAGCAGCAACTTGGTTTTCTGTACACATGTTTGCAAGGCATTATTAACTTCATTCCTTGTCTGTGTCTAAATCGGGCTTTGCTAGGACCATTCTCCAGGGTCTACTGGACCCTTCACCTTCCTCCTACCAAATATAGTAAGCTAGCGTAATCCAATCCATATAGCTAAGGCTAGTGATCAGTATGATGAACTTAGTAAGTAAACTTACCATAACAGTAGATGTTTGAATGATCACTGCTGCGGTAGCCACTCCTTTCTTCAAATTTCCCTTATTTTTTGTGTGCTTGTCAAGTGAGCTAGCATGTGTGTGTGTTTTAAGCACCCTGGGCTAAGATTGCAAGCCGATCTTTTGCGGTGCATCTGTCTGTCATCACGGGAAGGGAGTTAAGAAGTACACACACCACCTAACCAACTTTTGAATAATTGCAGTCACAGGATTTTAACTCCGTCTCCCAGTATGTTACTGTGCTTGGGGTAGAGACTTAGTGGTAATGGGTGGTGGCAGAGACCAAATCATAGGTAAAAGTAATAGTGCACTTTGGCCTTCACTTCCTTGGTGATCTGAAAGTTCTTATTTAATCTGTTTTTTTTTCTTTGTCATTGTGTGTTTTACTACTGTAAAATACATCCATGCATAACTTGTGTACTGATTTCATAGTTTTGTGTATTCATTTCTTTTTTTTTTCTTAGTTTCTTTGTTGTTTAAGTTGATTTCCTCCTTTTGTTCTTTAGTCTGAGCAGGACCAGGCAGAGAATGAGGGGGAAGACAGTGCATTGTTAATGGACCGACTTTGCAAGTACATCTATGCCAAGGACCGAACAGATCGTATCCGAACTTGTGCCATTTTATGTCACATCTATCACCATGCCCTGCATAACCGATGGTTCCAGGCGAGAGACCTGATGTTGATGTCCCACCTTCAGGACAATATCCAGCATGCAGATCCACCAGTGCAGGCAAGTGGAAGAACATTTTAATTTTATTGTAGCCATAGTAACATGCAGGTAACCCCACCAAGGAGAGGTTATGTGGTTGAAGTATCAAGCATAAACATTGTCCCAGATATTTCACACACCCATATGTGCCCATTATAAACATTTGTAGAAAATTGTGACTTTCATTTTTAAAAAAACAGATCTAATAAAGTTTGTGATGAAGAGAATGCAAGCTGAAGTCTGTTTTAAAGCAGAAGTGCAGAGATCTGTTTTGTTACATCGAGCACTACCCAGAGAACTTGCTGTTGTGCTCAGCTGTAGAAGTTTGGCATCTGCAAGAAAGGAGAGTACATCTCAAAAAGGGTCTGTTGTGTTTTCTAAGAATAACTACCATGTTTTGAATAGAAAAGCATTACAGTATGAGCAAAGACTGAAAAAATGAGGGCTTGTGGTATGCTGCTTGAGTTTGTTTAATCTTCATACTGCATCTGATAAGTGTGACAAAATTTAGGTCACGTGTTTGGAACTGCTTGTGGCAAAATCTCTAATGTGTGTGTTCAGCACTACTGTTCTTGGATGCATGTTTTAGCAGCTGTCCATCTGAAAAAAACTGAATGCACATTAATGATTTGACATTTTGCAATGTTCCATTTGTGCTTTCAGGAGTTTTTCAACTGTAAATAAGTCATAAGAGCATCATGCAAATGCAAATCAATGTCACTCTGTCCCCTTCTAAAGTACATGTTGCTTTTTCACATACTGCCTACAGAATATCCTGCTGTGACCCAAAGTTGCCTCTCTGCAGAAGTGGTTCATCTGCTTAATCAGTAGTTCTTAATCTCTGTCTCAAGTCAGCTCATGTATAACCAGATCCAGACTTTTTTTTCCTAGTGACAATGTGGAATGAGCCAAGGTTTGTCTGCCTTAGAATCGCCCTGAAATTACATGTTGTAACTAGTTTCATTTGTTTCTGGTACTTGTTTCTCTTTTGGCTAACTGAAGCATGTTGTCACATTAAGAAGGCTGGAACTGCAGTTCTAGTGGCAGTAGAACGTAGCCAGGTTTGTCCAATTTGGGAAATACTTTTCTAGAAGTCAATAAATTTTGGGGTATTTGCACAACACTGGTCATTACACACTGGTATTTGAGTGCGCTGTATAAATGCAGAAACTTAAACTAAATTTTCCCTATAAAACTTTCCCGTAACTTTACTGAATGCTCAGTTGTGTAAAGACCAAATTGTTTTCTTGGTAAACAGCACTGCCATACAAATTTACTCACTTGTGTCCTGTTGTATTTTCTACTCGCACAGCACCCAAGTTAGTTCGCTGTATCACCCTCTTTGTAGTTCACTTAAAAAAATGCGCACCCACAGATAGGCACTTAAATTCTCCACCGCCAGTTGGTAGATATGAGCATCCTGAGACTATGTAGAATTTGTCATGTTGGCCAACAGCTAACCCTTTTGGGAAACGGATATAGTATGTGAGAGATGTAATTATACAGTCACTGGAGGTAAGACACCTGCATAAAAGCACTCAAAATAACAATCATGTCAGTAACATAAGCATTACACCCACCATATATAGTGCTTATCCAACACACAGACCTTCCTAAACCTCAAAAGCCACCCAGGAATTCGGCTTACGAAAAGAATCCTCAGCAACTGCAAAAGCACTGTACTAGACCGACACCCAACGCAGCACATGCTGCCACACTCCTTGAGTCCTCAACTACAAAGGCCATAAGGGAAGCCAATACACTACCCAAATATCTGTCATAGGAGACTCCGTTGTGAGACATACAGGTGTCGTACTCACCAGGCTGAATAAGGAGAAAATGATGGTCGGTTGTCTGTCAGGGTCTGGATCTGTCAAATCACCCCCCCCCCCCACACACACACACACACACCGATAAATCCAGTAAACTACAAGAACCAGTATGACTTACTCATGATCCACATGGATGTAAAAGACCTGAAACATACCTCCCTGGACTATATAAAGAAAGAGATTATGGAGCTCTCAGATTGTGTCCCAGGCTGGTATGTAGCAGTCACTGAGCAACATTCTGCCGTTACCAAGGATGCCACAATATGAAAAGATGATGACTGACTTTAAGTAGCTTAGTTTTGGGAGTCATTCCAAGGGGGTACAATATTTGTCAGCATGGGAGGATATGTTCAACAGAATGTGCTACTTTGCCAGCGATGGTCTGCACCTCTAGGCTTTCTAGTATTGGCTAAGTCATTGTCTTCCCCTTGTGCATTTTTTAGGCAGTGCCAAACTGACGCACCATCTGACATAGCAAAACCAACTCAAGGGAAACCGAAGTTGTTACTGCTTAATGCTAGGAACTTGAACAAGAAACTGCATACCTCCAAACTGTACTTTTTGGTGAATGTGGACATCCTGTGCAGTTACTCAGACATGGTGTAAGGCCACAGAGAGCATCCTGGCAGTGCAGGGCTGCAGTGACTTCCACACATTTTTTACATTAACAAACTCAGCACAATGCTAGTCTAGTAGGTCGAAGGGTTTGAGCTTCTTGTTCAAAAAAGCCATATGCAAAATCCCATATCATATTCTTAAAAGCTATAGGTCACCCTTTATGACCATTGAAAACCTATATCTCTTATTTGGACTTACTAGAGGCACTCACCATTCACCCTAATACCATATTCATGGGCAACTTTAACTACCCCACAGTGAACTGAGATTCTTAACTCGACCCAACACCTACAAGCCTAGAGATTCCTGGACTTTGTAAGTCAAACACATTGGACCAGATTGTCTGCACCCCTAGTGGGTGTATAGAATTACAGGACCTGGTACTCTCAAACATGGGAGATAACTGTACACCCCCTAGTGTAGTGTCCTACCTGATAAGGTCAGGCCTTAAAGCGGTCTTCTTCGCAGCAAAAATTCTGTTACCCCAGCTAATCCCATAACATTTGGAAACTATTCTAAGGCTAACTTCCTATTGCTAAGTGATCAACCTACAAAATTTCAAGCCCCCCCCAAAAAAAAAAAACAAAACTGACAACACAGCTGCTATGCAGAATTGTTTATAGAAGCCACATACAGAATGTTAATAAATACATAGTCAGCTGTGCTTACCAAGAATAAACCCAGAACTAATTCTAAAAACAAACTACTATGGTGAAATCTAAACATAAACAGGTTATAAAACAGGAAGAAAAGGGTTTTGGCCAAAATTAGGAAGTGCTATGCCCAACAGGATATAAGCTGTCTCGTTAATCTAAACATAAATAGCTTAGAAGGCAAATTAAGTCTACCAAAGCCTACCTTAAGATTAAGATATCCTTCCAGGCCAAGGACAACTTATGTCCAAAACCTCAAAGGCGGTACACAACCGTGAGCAGAACTGTGAGTTAATGGGGCTGCATGCACAAGCTGGAAGATGCAGCAAATTTTCTGGTTCACAAATTTAGGTCCAGATGTTCTTCGAGTTTCACTGTTGCAGTCATTACATTTGGGTTATCTGCTTGGAGGTAGCCCTCAGTCGGCCTGATTAACAAAGTCTTGGGTCCTGCGTCGGTTGCTGTCCCTTCTTCCATGACGTCAGGTCATCAGGGGTATAAAACATGCAGCTGACGCCATTACATCAGTCTTTCTTGCCATGTGGTGCCCGAAGTAGAAGCAGTTCGCAAGTGCCGGTCGGCCGACTCCTGAAATTTTCTTTTTCGAGTTTCAGAGCCGAAGTCTTCAACTAAAAGCTAAGTACCCCGTTGGGGAAACTTTTTTTCTTGCTCTTAACCGATGTCAGTAAAAGTAAATAATTGCATTACTTGTGGAAAGCAAACACCTCAAAGATTTTAATTCGTACTGTATTCCTTGCCTAGGCCCTGACCACAATGTACCTCGC
Organism: Protopterus annectens; assembly: GCF_019279795.1. Lineage (NCBI taxonomy): Eukaryota > Metazoa > Chordata > Ceratodontiformes > Protopteridae > Protopterus > Protopterus annectens. Next base: position 88,335,296 of record NC_056744.1, read on the forward strand.
TGTCGGTTTTGTGCCTTATTTAAACCACGAACTATCCGTCATCAGTATATTTGCGCTTCTAAATATTTTGGTGCTTGGTTCAATTATCCTGGTATGTCTTCGGTCAGCCATCTGACTACCGACATTCCCAAAAAAACGCAAAGATAAAGTCTAGATCCAAAACTGCCGAAGACGTGTCTCCTAATCCAGTCACCAGTTTGCCAGTACTCAGTGAGGCGCTTTCGCAGCCCCTGATACCCGCTACTTCTGATTTGCAGGCCTCTACTGAGACCCATTCAGAGTCCGGTATGTCGCGAGATGCTTCAACTGTGGAACTTGCGGATGTCTCTACCTTGGATGGGTCCGGAGCCGCTGTGCAGGCACCGGCTTCTAAGGATATATTCAGGTCTACTGACTTGTGTATTAAACCCACGCCATCTTCTTCAAGGCCTAAATCTCAAACCATGCCTAAAAAACTGACACCCAGACCGCATGGTCAAGCCTCTATGCCTTAAAAACAGATGACAAGAATGGCTGAAGACCTTATTACTTTAATCAGGGGAAGCCAACCTTCCCCCTCTAAGAGGCCTAGGACTGAGTTTGTTTATGATACTTCCGACCAGGATTCTGAATTTTCTGCTTCCTCTGATGACCAGGATTTACCCTAATCTACTTATGAGGATTCTGATGCTGAGGACTCCATTCCCTCTGCTTCCCCTCCAGAGGATTTCTTTTTTGGTGAAACCTTGCATACTCGGAGCATTTTCGTTGGGAAAGTCAGGATTTCTCTGATTCTAAAAAGAGGCTTAGGGATTTCTTACACCTGCCCCAGCACAGGCCTTTAGCCATACCTCCTGTACTCTACATTTTTGATGATGCTTTTGCAGAATCTAGCTTGGCCCCTGACTCTTTACCTTCTGCTCCCAGGAAACCTGATGAATATTACAGGGTCCCTGACTCTCAAGTTCCTTTTCAAAAATCCTACTGCAGATCCTGAGACCATTTGACAGGAGCGCAAGGGCATTAAAGCTACTACTGCCAAAATCCTACCCCCTCTGATAGAGACTCCAGGGCGCTGGATAGATGGGGTAAGAAGGTATACATTTCTGCAACTTTGGCAATTAGGGCCTTAAACTGCCAGTTTCATATGTTGAAGTATCAGCAGCATATTATACTGGATTGTTTAAACAGAAAATGATGTTTCCGGATTGTGCTGAAAATAAGGATTTACAGGATTTATTGCATTCAGCTGAACAGGTTGGAAAACATATTTTGTAATGTGGTTTTGACTCTCTAGAGGCATCTTGCAGGGCTGCTGTAACTGGGTCTGTACTTAGAAGGCATGCTTGGCTTAAGGAGCAATCCACACCAGATCATGTTAAAGCAAAATTACTGGATGCTCCCCTAAACCAGGACCCCCTGTTTGGCAACAAGGCAGAAGAAGTTCTTAAAAAGGTGGAAGAAAAAGCTAAATCTATGCAAACTGTTAAATACTTTTTACAAATACAACCTCCAAGATTTAGTAGGCATTGGCCTTCCAAGAATTTGTCCTTTCCTGCCTATTCCAGACCCAGCAGAGCTCCCAGGCTGCAGTCCCAGGGTATGCACAGGACTAAGCAGTGGGGGGCCTCCACTTCCAAATCTGGGATTAATAAGACTCCCCTCTATGGTAAACTGTCTCAATGACTTCCTTTTAAAATTTCCAAGCACTTATCAACTGACTGCCCCTTTGGAGGGAAAGATTGCTCTTCATGCAAAGAACTGGGAACTCATTACCCAGGACAAATGGGTTTTAAATGTAGAGTCCCAGGGATACAGATTTCACTTCCACCCATTGCCAACACCAAGCGGGTGGCCAGACTTACCCCCAAATCAGTGGGCAGAGGCCCAAAAACAAGTACTTTCTCTCTTAAGCATGGGGGCTATTCAGTTGGTACCAGAAGAGGAAAAGGGACAAGGTTTCTACTCTAGACTTTTCCTGGTACCCAGAAAAGGCAATTCATGGCGTCCTATCCTGGAACTGTCTACTCTAAACACCTTTTTGGAGATTCCAAAATTCAAGATGCTGACTCTCTTTACCAGTTGATTCCTATGCTAGGCAAAGATGCCTGGTTGGCAACACTAGATGTAAAAGAAGCATACCTGCACATCCCAATCAGGGAATCTTGCAGAAGATACCTACGCTGCGGGCTACACGTACTAACAGTTCTCTGCACTGCCCTTTGGTTCATCTACAGCGCCCAGGGTATTCACAAAGTGCCTAGCTCCAGTTATTGCATTTTGCAGGCAAATAAATATTCAAATATACCCATACCTGGATGATTGCCTAACTCAGGCAGAAAGCCAGGACATGCTTTTGAATCATCTGGCCTTTTCTACAACGGGTTCTAACTTGTCTGGGGTACACCATAAACGAATGGAAATCACACCTGGTACCCTGTCAACAAATTATATTCCTGGGTGCAAGCTTGAGTACAACTTCCCAGATGGCTTTCCTCATGCCAGAGAAACAAATTCATTTGACAACCTACTTCAAACAAGTGGCCACAAAAACCCTGCTATCTGCAAGACAAATACTGCAAGCCTTGGGGTTCATGGCCTCCTGCATTCTACTAATTCCATACGCAAGACTGCATATGAGGAAACTATAGTGGTATCTAAAAAGCCTATGGTGTCAGCATTCTCAGGATCTAGAGGCAATGATTCCTATCATACCTTGCCTGTGCCTAGAGTTCCTTTGGTGGGCAGAGGCCTGCCACCAAAACAAGGGACTACCTTTCACACCACCCCCTGCCACCCAAACCCTAACAGATGCATCAGACTATGCATGGGGGCTCACCTGGCAGGGAAGTGCATTCAGGGCAAATGGAACCCAAATCAAATGCACCTGCACATCAATCAAAAAGAAATGTTAGCTGTACACAGTGCTCTGACAGTCTTCAAGGACCACATTCTTCCAGGACAACTAATGGTAAAGACAGACAACAACACTGTTATGTGGTACATAAACAAGCAGGGGGGGTACACATTCTTACACCCTCTGCAGACTAGCCATGGCATTGTGGAACACAGCCTTGAGCTACCAAGTGCACCTACAAGCTCAGTTCCTGCCAGGAAAATTAAATACACTGGCAGATGGACTAAGCAGAAACCTCATGGGCCCACACAAGTGGAAACTGGAACCAAGAATTTTCAACATGTTGACAAGCAAATGGGAGAGTCCAGACATAGACCTGTTTGCCTCTCCCCAGAACTACCAGTTGAACAAATTCTGTACAATGACTCTCCACAAACAAGCCTGGAAAGTGGATGCTCTGTCCTTCAGCTGGAAAAACCTATCAGTCTATGCCTTCCCTCCTCTGCTCTCCAAAGGACTACAAAAAATCAAACATGACAAACCAAGGATGATTTTGATTGCTCCAGACTGGCCACGCCAACACTGATACCCCCTCCTGTGCAATGTATCACGGTTATCCCCATGGCACCTGCCTCAGACTCCTTCCCTGTTGTCTCAGCAGGAGAACCAGATTCTGCACCCTCAGCTTCTAACACTGAACCTAGCAGCCTGGCTAATTACCTAATCTCTCCTTTACCATCCCTCAGTAAACCTGTGATGGATATTTTAGAGGCAAGGAGGCCTAGTACTAGAAAATCTTATGCTGAAAAATGGAAAAGATTCTGTGCCTGGAACCAATCTCAAGGGATGAGCACAGCAGCGCCCAATTTACCTCAGATTTTACAATACTTAACTGAAATGCTTTACAAGGGCCCGTCTTTTTCCTCCATCAAAATTCATGCCTCAGCCATTTCAGCTCATTATAACATAGAACCTCCCCTCTTCTCTCATCCACTGCTCAACCAGTTTCTCAGAGGGGCAAAAATTTGAGACCACCCCAGCCTCGGACCTTAACTTTGTTTTGGAGAAACTCACTCTACCTCCTTTTGAGCCAGCTGCTACTGCAGACTTAAAATTTATTTCTTGGAAAACAGCTTTCCTTTTAGCAGTCACTTCAGCACGAAGGGTATCTGAATTACCCTTTCATGTGGACAGGATGTCCCTCAGACCCAATCCATCCTTCATGCCCAAGGTAGTATCCAGTGTGGCTCTTAATCAGTCCATTCATTTGCCAACCTTCTTTCCAATCCACAGAACAAAGGGGAACGGATACTGCAATCCTTATATGTGCACAGACAACTTAGATTCTACTTGGACAGGAATAACCTCAAAGGAAATCTGAACAACTGCTGGTGGCATTTGCTGCAGGGGTAGAGGGGAAGGCTATTTCAAAACAATTTCTAAATGGATTGGCCATTGCATTCATTTCTGCTGTAAGCACCATGGAAAATCCACCAGGGCTGCAACTACCTCTACAGCCTTTCTCAGAGGCGTCCCTACCAGGGATCTCCTAGAAGCAGCTACCTGGAGTTCTGTACATACTTTCACCAAGCATTATCATAAAATCCAGAGCTGGCTTTGCCACTGCAGTCTTGCAGGGCCTTATAGCTGGTCCTAATGCTATCGAAATTCCTCCTCCCAACCATAGCTTTGGGATTCTACTCAAATGTAATGACTGCAACAGTGAAGCACTAAGAACACAGTGCAGTTGTGTTCACTTAACATAAACGTAGATGTTCGAGTGTATTCACTGTTGCAGTCCTGGTTACCCTCCCTCCAGCCCCCTAACTTATTTTGGCTATATCTCTACTTTCCTTTCCTATGCTTAAAAGCTTTTTGGTGTATTTGCTTTTTTGGTTGGAAGTATATAATTATATTTTTATATTTAACTGCTTCCCATTAGGGGGGCACCTGACATCTGGGGCAAAAAAAACTGATGTAATGGTGTTGGCTGCATGTTTTATACCCCTGACGACCTGACGTCAGAAGAAGGGACAGCAACCAATGCAGGACCCAAGACTTTGTTAATCAGGCCGACTGAGGGCTACCTGCAAGCAGATAAACCCAAACGTAATGACTGCAACAGTGAATACACTCTAACATCTGCATTTATGGTAAGTGTACACAACTGTACTTTTTACCCCCTGTCTCTCCCAGTTGCCCTAGAGGAAATACCTTCAAATGTAACCCTTCCAACTATCACTATGGAACAGGTCCTAGATTCACTGTCCAAGGCCAAGCACACTGCCTCAATGAGCCCTGACAGTATTCCTGGATGCCCTTTTAAACAACTGGAAACATGACCTGTCTGGACCTCTGGAGTTACTGTTTAACCATAGCCTCCTGACAGAATTTGTGTTGGGTGAATAGAGAACCACAGTTATCCGTCTGTACAAGGGCAGGCTGTCAACAGACCCTGAGAACTACAGACCCATAAGTCTGTCTAGTCTCCTACACAAAGGTGTGGAAGGAATTGTTTTGGAAAATCAGTAATGACATAGGAAACCTCCAGGTATTGGATCCAACCCAGTTTGGGTTAGTTAAATAAAGAGCATGCCTAATTAACCTGATGGACGACTTTGGGAAGGCCACTAAGGCAATGGATGAGGGCATAACAGTGCATAACTGCCTACCTTGCTCTGACTAAGGCATCTCATGGAATTCGATATAAACCCCAATGTTACATGCTGGATAGACATTTGGCTCTCAGAAAGGACGCAAGTAGTTGGGATAGGGGAGGTCATCCCCACAAAGAGGCCAGTCACTACCAGAGTCCCTCATAGCTCTTTGCTGGTGTCGCTCCTTTCTGGCATTTACTTCACAAAGGTCAAGGGAAATGTCAAAAGCCTCTGGCTGACCAAGTTTGCTGATGGTTGCAAACTGGGAGCAGTCAGTCCCCACAAGACACTAACATATACTATAAGAAGGAGACTTATGCACGCATGACTGGTGCCAGCCCCATGGCTTAAAAGTCAGTGCCAAGAATAGTGCAGCCACACTAGGAAACTACCTCATCGATAAATCCCTAAAAGAAGACCCAGCAGTCAGAGAGTTGAGGAATTATGTAGATACCAACCAGGCTTTTGACCAACATATGTCTATGATAGTAAAGTTGTTTAACTTTTAAACAAAGCCATGGTATTTTGGTCCAGGAAAGTCACCATTTTACTGTCCATTGAGTGTAATGCTGCCTTCAGGTGTATACCGGACCAGGCACTTGCAACAGGTAGAATGTCCACTGATATTCCTCACAAAAAGAATACAGGGCATTAAAAACATGTCATTTGCATATTGCCTCAAAACCCTATTCCTATACTCCTGTATCCTACAAACTGTAAGGTGATCTATTTCTGGCATCTAATGCATCCTTGGATCCAGCTCTAGTGGACCCTATGCGTGTTCACAAAATTAAGAGCATCAGAACCACTACATCTAGTGACTTAAACTTTGCTGACAACATTGATAGGACGTGTTGGTGAAACATATAAGTTTCTCAGAGATTTCCCCTATTCTGGAATTGGCTTCCCATCTATGTAAAGCAGACCTTGTCGCTGACCTTTTTGGAGCATAACTCGGAGCAGTGGATGGGTAATTGGAAATTCACTCTTGGATTTGTACCCGTGTCTCTGACCTATGATAAATTATGCCTTAGCTTTCATACTCCCTTAAAAACAACCGTAAGGCACACAAACTAGTGGGATACATGTGGGATTTTTGTATAGGCTTATAAAGGCCCTAGTGGTAGTTAAGTCTAGTGTATACCTGTGAACCTAAAACAATTACGTTTGAGGTACATCAGAAATTAACATAGTGACAACTGATTGGGCACATGTAATTTAAAACGGCCAAATTCCTAATTAGGCCTGTAGATGATCAGAAACTTTGAAGCAAGGAGAAATAGCTTCAGGCATAGCTGGTTTTAGGCACCAGTGAACCCTGCGGTCGCTGGGGCCCCCTGATCCTGGGGGGCCCCCAACCACAGCAAGTTATCTAATCTTGATATTTTGTAACGTCTGTTAAACCAACAAAAGCTAGTGCAGCACTCTTATATGCTTAATAAACCAGGTGGGTAATTTATTTTATTTTACATTTGTTGACCAGGAAAGTCTGACTGGACAACATATCCATTTTCAGCGGAGGCCCGGGGAGAAAAGCACCAGTAAAACGTGAATCAACAAGCAGATATGACAGTGATATTTACATAGTTTCTAATATTTTCAGCCTTATTTCTATCAGACAGTTCATAGTGGAAGGTAATAATAACTCTTATTTATATCTCCTTCAAAATTCAAAGATATTTAGCTATAGTAACAGTGGTTTGTCAAGTGTCAGGCTTCACAATTCCACTAAATATTTTACCACTGACATAATGTCCCTGGTTTAGTTAAACCGTGCTGGTGGAGAATCCTCTCCATTAAAACTAACAACATAGTCAAATTTAGGTACCTGCAGTACCAGTGGCTTCAGAAGCCACTTAATCATCCCTGACTGTGTAGGGGCCCCACAAAAGCTGCTGTTGGCTGTGGAAAAATGAGGAAAAAATATGTATTTTTGATTACATTCTTTACCTGAACAGGACTGTAATATGACGCTTTTAGGATAAAGCTGATAATGAACATGAGCAAGGTAAGCACTAGAGAGACCAGCAGCTCAGAGTGACTGATCTCAGGGCACGCTATGGATTTTAAGAAGAGCGAATGCTTCTGATCTTCAGGGGTAGTTTCTCTTTCAGGGAGTCTAATAAATACTGGCAAAACATCCGATTACTATAACTCTCAACATATTTGCTGAAGAATTCTTTTCAGTGCCAAAATAATAACAGAATGAAGGCTCAAAATGAGGAACACATTTTAAACATCACTCTAATTCACTTAAAAAGCTACTAGAATAACACGTTTTTGGACAGTAAGAAGTATACAGCTATGATGTCTGGATTTATTGACAGTCTGTGAGTTACATACCAGCAAATAAAACGTTTTTTATGAAGGACAGAGCAAAATCAGGGAATATCTGTGAAATCAGGGACAGTAACAGGTATTCATTTACTCCTCAATGAGGTAAATAAAAGTGACTTACCTCTGCTGTTTGACAACTGCTAAATTGCAGTCACTTATCTGGGATGGCAATACCTGTGTTGCACAATACATTATTTGCTGAAATAAGTATAAATCTAGTATTGCTGTGACTTATGCATGTGTGTGTGTGTGTGTGTTTAAAATATCACTGATTTTTATCAGTGCACACATCCAATAATGCCAGGACACACACACATGGGTAAAACACATCAGTAAAAACTGCAGCTTACAAATAATTATATTTCAAAAGTCAGGCACAGCATATATCACAAGACATTCAGACACTTAGATCTCCTAGGAATCTGGTAAACCCCACTTCCCAGACTGTATAAATGGATAGAGAGGGGCTCCCTTCTTCATTCTTGACTGCATAGGGGCCTCACAAAAGCTGTTTCTGGTTGGGGGAAAATGAGGAGCAAAAAATGCCTTAATTTTCTGATTATGCCTTTAACCTGAACAGAGTTGTGATATGACCCTGTTATGATAAAATTGTTAATGGTCTCTGCTGTCAACTGCACCCATTCTAAAACCAGCCCTGCTCAGATGCGTGTGTACAGAAAGTTGCTGTAGGTTATGTGGAGGGATGGGGATTGTGTGATCATTTATATATATGTATATATGTTTGTGAGCAGTCACTTGAAATACATGACTGTGACCATTTGAGTCTCTGCTTTCATTCCAATCTAATACCAGAAAGATGCACAGGCAGTGACTATATTTTTAGGGGGGATTAAGGAGGCAGGCAGTATTCCCAGATAGGATCTGTATATCCTCATAACAATTGGCTTGTTAGTTTATTGTGAGCTACTATTTTGTCAGCTAGCTTTGAATATTAAGCCTTGGGCACAGCTTATGTCTTCATTGAAAGAAAAAAATAAGACAAATTACTTTTCTTACACTATTTTTATTTAGACCACTGTTGGATTAAAAGGTTTGGAAATGCTCTAAAATACATTCTAGAGCACCTGTCACCCTTATGGATTCTCGGGGTCCCAACTTGAGTTATTTCCTAAATAGTTATTAATGTGCTGTCTTGGTCAGTAAAGGTGTGTTGAAAGGATGCAAGGGAAAACTAAAGCTGAACTGCATCAATGAATTTCTTTCTTTAATCATAATTTCTGTTCAGGCCATTATTGGATAAAAAAAGTTGAATAAAATGAAAAAAAAAAAAACATTAAAAAGCACATCCGAGCATATATAAAGTTATGGCTTCTTGAAAAAGCTGAATAGAGAGGTAAAATGTGAGAAACCGAATAAAAATATAACTTGCATGGTGTGGGAAACCCAAGATGGGGAGAAACAGAGGGGAGCATACAGAATGTGTGTCTGTTTTTTGGAGGGGCTGAAACAGTAGGCAGTGTCTAGGATCCCATTTCACATAAGTCTGGCCCAGTACATAGCATTGTTACATCTAAATGCCAGTAACTGTGAATGTCACTTTGTGAGATGAGCCAATATAGCACTGTATATAGGCATTATAGCTACAGATCTGCCTGTGTGTACTACTCCTAAAAATTTGCAGCATGAGCTAAAAGGGTGGATGAGGGGTGGTAGTAACAGAGTGATACTTAGACTGGAAGTGTCCAGGAGGCCCACAACTTGACATTTGCTGGGGCCCCCAAAAATGCTAGCACCGGCCCTGCTTCAGGTGATGGGAAATGTGAAGTTTCCCCAACCAGAAAAAGTCAAGACAGTAGTTGAGTTCTTAGGCTTATTGATAACATACTAGGCAATCTGTCTGCAGTCTTGCATATGTAACCAGTAACCAGAAAGTAACAAAAAGCGAAGCTGCAGCCCTGTACTTTGTGTCATTGAGGTAAATCTTAACCGTTATGTCAACCCACTACCTACCTGCCCATCTTTAATGCATTCTACCCTTCATTGCCTCAAAAATACTCCTTATGAATGAGCGCAGCTGTTATTACTGCTGTCCCACAGCTAAAGCACAAGTGTTTGGAATCAGTTGGCCTTAGATAATACAAAAGTTAAAGGTCAAGCTCACCATTTTCAACCTCTGCTATTTAGTCATCTTAAATTAGAATCCTTTGCCTTTCTCATAAGATGATTTGCTATAAGAAATCCAACTTTTATAGCCTTTGGTCCTTTTCCAGTTGCCCTGCATTATAATCCCCCAGATCACGTTGGAGAGCAGTGTCTGCAGCTTCTATAGTCAAGCTGTACATAAAATGTTGAACCATTCCTTTGAGAGGTGCAGAAGTGGTGTCCTGCTCAGCAGGACAAGACTGTGCAACTTCCAATAGTGTACCTTTCAGAACAAAGCATTTTTAACTTGTATCTGAATAAACACGGCATACAGACACATGTTCACTAGTCAGTCAGTATAACCTTTAAACCCACACATTTCAGTAGTGTTGTATGGGAATCGTACTCTGTTTACTCCTTCCCCTTGTCAAGTGAGATTGCAGATCATGTGCAGTGAGGCAGGAGACACGCATTGCAGATGTGTGCATGCTGACAGCAACATTTTTTTCATTTACTGTTGTATGTGGTGCATATGTATTTGCAGCAATGGTCAGAGCCGAGTGTGGCCACTATAGCATACACTCCTCATTGGTGTGCAGTAGAAGCTGCTGTGACATTAAGCACTGTGATGAAGTTTGTAATGCAGCTGCAGTGCACCCCAAGCAACTAGTTTGTGCAGCTGCATACTACAGATTCTGGTTCAATCATTCTTAGATTTCTGAATCAGTGAGTTTATTTTAATTACATCTGTGTGCACATGCACACGTAACACACGGGGGGTGTAGATATGTGTGTGGTCATTCTCTGGTATTTTTCAGTGTTCCCCATTTAACCCAAAGTGTATTTTGTTGATCCATACTTCCTCCACCCCACCCTTGTGTTTAATGTTCAATTCTGCCCCACAAGATATACTTTGTTCTTTTTGTATTTGTTTTGTGCAGTTTTATGCATGTCTACTCTCCACATTTCAGGCAGTTAGTGCACAATTTATGATTTGCTCAGTGCATTGATGACTTGTATGGATACAGGACAGGGCATAGTGAGTATACAAGATATATATAACACTTCTGTTGGAGTATGCATGTGTGTATACACCTACATCATATACAGACTGACGTACGCTGCTGTGATCACGGCAGAGGTCATTTTTGTTGATCACACTGTAACAGTCCAGAACAGCAAACAGGATCTGTCATGCATCTGACATTCGTGCCAAGGTCATGAGTACATTTTGAGGTAGTTCCTGTAAAATGAATGTTTAACTATAGTCCATTCTCTGATATCTGTGAAGCAGTATCTATTACCATTTCCCCTTTTTCATTATATTCACCAGATACGATCATGTTTGAGTTGGGGTTCCATAAAAAAACACAACCACACGAACTGAAATTGAAAAAAACAAACTGAGCCAAAGCTTGACTGCAAAAACCTTTGCTGGTACCTTAGCCACTGCCTTCAAGGGAATAATTACACACCATTTCGCATTCTGTTTTATACAAAAAATTAATTAACCCCAATTAACACTTCATCCATTTAAAAACACAATACACCCCACCATTAAGGGGCCAAGTACCTGCCATTAATCAAATACATATAAAAAATACAAAATACATGAACAATAAATTCGGTACACAATACAAATAACATTTTACAAGAATCAAATGTTATACATTGAGATTTATTTCTTGATTCAAACCACTTGGATATAATGTTCCAAAGTTAATGATGAGCTTAAGTTTCCATTTCAACAGTTTTTGTGCATAATCATCTCCCTGATTGCAGTGAGGTGAGGTTTGGCCAGGACACTGAAGAAAAAACTAGCATCAGAACCACCATGTGCTAGATGAAAATGCTGGGATACAGAGTTTTCCAATGTAACATTCCTTATATCCCCCATGTGTTCCATTATGCATTTCTTAACCATCCTTTTAGTTTGCCCAACGTACCACCTGTTGGGTGTACACCCACATCCTATGATGTACACCACTCCACATGAGCAACATTTAAAGTTGCCCAAAGCTTTGTACATCCTTCTGTTAATTCTACTGCCATTTAAAGTTTTGGCCCTAGTACAAACTTTACATTTTCCACAGAGAAAACAACCTAAACAAATCCCTTCAAGCTGTGTTTTCTCATATTAAGCAACTCCTTTAAATTTGAAAACCTGCTGTGTGAAAATGTTATCCTGCTAGGGAATAAACCATTTAAAACCTCATCCTGACAAACAGTGGGCCAAAGTCTCTTTACTAATCCATTAAAAATCTCTGAGAAAGGAGAAAACTTATTAACGAAGAAAATTATTTCATAACTGTCTTCTATATTCCTACCAGACCAAACCCCAATGTCATCTTCACTTACAAGTACCTGTCACTGTGAGAACCCCCTTCACCTCTGCCTTTCCTAATGCATCCTCAGTATACCCTCTACTCACCAACCTGTTACTAACCTTCTCAAATTCCTCATCCAAACCAACCTTATCAAATGTGTTAAAAACACGCTTATACTCCTCATATGGCAATTCAAAAGATGTAGGGGTGTGTGCTGCTGACAAAAAAAAAAAATTAACAGCAGTCTGTTTAAAAAAAGGCCAAAAATGTACCTGCCTGTTTTTTTGCAATGAAAATTCAACATCGAGAAATTGCATTATTTCCCTGTGTGTTCTGTAAGTGAACTTTAACCCACAGGTATTTTCATGCAGTCCTTCCAGAACCTCCTAAAATTCACCAGTATCACCCTTACACACAAATGTTAAATCATCTGTGTAACGTTTATACGCTACCACACAGAATAAAAACAATAGCACCCTTACACACAAATGTTAAATCATCTGTGCAACGTTTATACGCTACCACACAGAATAAAAACAATAGCACCCTTACACACAAATGTTAAATCATCTGTGCAACGTTTATATGCTACCACACAAGAATAAAAACAATAGCACCCTTACACACAAATGTTAAATCATCTGTGTAACGTTTATATGCTACCACATAGAATAAAAACAATAGCACCCTTACACACAAATGTTAAAATGTTAAATCATCTGTGTAACGTTTATACGCTACCACACAGAATAAAAACAATAGCACCCTTACACACAAATGTTACATCATCTGTGTAACGTTTATACGCTACCACACAGAATAAAAACAAAAGCACCCTTACACACAAATGTTAAATCATCTGTGCAATGTTTATACGCTACCACACAGAATAAAAACAAAATAGCACCCTTACACACAAATGTTAAATCATCTGTGTAACGTTTATACGCTACCACACAGAATAAAAACAATAGCACCCTTACACACAAATGTTAAATCATCTGTGTAACGTTTATACGCTACCGCACAGAATAAAAACAATAGCACCCTTACACACAAATGTTAAATCATCTGTGTGACGTTTATACGCTACCACACAGAATAAACAATAGCACCCTTACACACAAATGTTAAATCATCTGTGCGACGTTTATACACTACCACACAGAATAAAAACAATAGCATCCTTACACACAAATGTTAAATCATCTGTGCAACGTTTATACGCTACCACACAGAATAAAAACAATAGCACCCTTACACACAAATGTTAAATCATCTGTGCAACGTTTATACGCTACCACACAGAATAAAAACAATAGCACCCTTACACACAAATGTTAAATCATCTGTGCAACGTTTATATGCTACCACACACAGAATAAAAACAATAGCACCCTTGCACACAAATGTTAAATCATCTGTGCATGCTACCACACAGAATAAAAACAATAGCACCCTTACACACAAATGTTAAATCATCTGTGCAACGTTTATACGCTACCACACAGAATAAAAACTGGTGTTATAAATAAACATATTCTCAAAATAACTCTGCTCCGATTCCATAAAAAACTTTGTATATTGTAACAAAGGTTTAATGCAGCACATATTTTTTATATAAAGCAGGCAGTGCTTTGCTTGCATGAAGTGTAATAAGCTACCATTTGTGCCAGGTACATTCAGTAGGTGCTGTCTTGCAGGTATGTACTTACATACACCATTCATTGGGTTCTGTTACTTGCAGTACTGATGTTACCATGAAGTGTCATTGTAGCCAAGGACCTTGACATCCCCTTCAGTGGAGCCATGGTGTGAAATATTCAGTAACCAGTAACATCAGTGCTGCTGGTATATTAGCTCACCGTTATCCACATTGTGGATGGAAGGTAGAGCCTGCCTGAGACGGAGGGAAAAACAAGGTAATTGCTTGAATGTCATGTGGTTCTTTCTCACTTTTTTAGCTCATTTTAATTTTTTTTTAATCTGTACTTGTTGGGAATTTTCTTTGCTATCATTTGTTATTGATTTTTTGTATTTATGTAATTTATATCCTTTTCATCAGTTGGGCTTGGAAACATGTTTATGCACAGAAGTCCAGAAAAGCATTGTGTAAAATCTTCCCATGCTTTCGTTTGCAGATCCTTTACAATCGGACAATGGTTCAGCTTGGCATCTGTGCCTTCCGCCAGGGGATGACAAAGGATGCTCACAATGCTTTGCTGGACATTCAGTCGAGTGGGAGAGCCAAAGAGCTACTAGGACAGGGCTTGCTGATGCGCAACATGCAGGAGAGGAACCAGGAGCAGGAGAAGATCGAGAAGCGCAGACAGATTCCCTTCCATATGCACATCAACTTGGAGCTGCTCGAATGTGTTTACCTAGTCTCTGCTATGCTGCTTGAGATCCCATACATGGCTGCTCATGAGTTTGATGCTCGTCGACGTATGATCAGTAAACAGTTCCACCATCAGCTGCGAGTTGGCGAGAGGCAGCCACTTTTGGGTGAGTCTGGTGTTACTTTATGCTCTATTTGGAGGAAGCTGTAACAAGTGCAGGTCTAAGCTGCATTTACAGTTTTGTACATCAAAGCTAGTAAGTTGTGCTTTTCAGTATTTCACTCCCGATACATGTGTTTATGATGTAAATCACCACACCAGCACTGCAGGAGGGACCAGCTTTGGATCCGAGAAAGACTTAATAAACGCAATAAAATAAAAGACAACATAAACGCATTAACTTGATCACCGCATTTTCATCAAACATCGGACTTCCTCAGATGTAAAGGACACAGAAGTTAACACAGTATATATATCCTCAAACCCATCATTCAGTTCAAACTAAATTAAATCCCACCTTCAGTCAGTAAACCCTCCCATATTATGTAACAATTAATAAAAGAATAAAACATTTGTACTTTAATTTATATGAATATAAATAAATGGGTAAATAAATTGACAGCCATAGGAGCCAACCCATGGAAATCTAAAAACTTCATAATCCCGTATAAAATGTATAAATATGTGAATAAAACTATAAAAATTAAAATATGATGAAAAAAATCCAAATCCTCTGGCTGCCGCCTAGTGTCCAAAATTCATAATTGCACCCAAAATACAAGCAGCTGTAGAAAAAACATAAAACATTTGTACATAATATCATCATCATCTTCTTTCGGCTGTTCCCGTTAGGGGTCGCCACAGCATACATAAATATTTTTAAAATGTTTTAAAATCTTAACTTGGCTTCCCTTAACTTTAAAACATAGGCAAAAGATAAGCACTCATTAAGCCCTGGTGGTTTATTCACTTGTAAAATAAGCTGCCAGTATAATTTCTTGTACTCCGTTTTTGTCTCCCCGGGTCCACCCCTGATGTCCACAGCAACTTCTTCCAACACGAAAAACTGGAAATTGGAACGATTACACTTTAAGGTATGTTTATATAGTGTTAGTCTCCTCCTTGCACCTGACATCATACTGATGTTTATATATTCTTCTTCTGAGCTTCCCTTCAGTCTTTCCTACATAAAAGGCTTTACATGCTCCACATAGGGCAATGTGTATCATCCCCAAACTATTACAGTTGGTGTATGTCTTTCCAGTAATGTGTTTATTCCTACTTTTAATATACACACCCCCACGATTAAAAATATAGGGACAGTATGTACAAGCTCCATAGCCATAAGTGACATTTGCACGTACCTTTCCTCAGAACTTCTCTGCCGCTAGTCTAATGTCAGTGTTCCTACTATCTTCGCTTTAGATCTTCTCTAAATATAAGTACCTCATTGGAGACGTTTTGTTTCCTTTTGTCACTGCATGCTTGTTAGGGTTGTATGTCATCCAGGAAGTGAAAGTGCAAGTGCAGTCGTCATATCCCCATAAGGATGCCCACAATCTTTTTCTTTTCTCTCTAGGGCCTTCGCACGACCATCTTTCTTGCACGATCTGTCAGGCCTTCATTACAAAAAACCTACGTAGTCTGCTACACGCATTAAATATATATTTAGAAAACCAGTGTCTAAAACATCACGCCTTAGGGATGGAAGGACCATTGGGTCAGCCCATGGAACTGCCTGAAATGAAGGCTAAGGTTTCCAGGCCTGAAGTTGCTACTGCTGCCCCTCCTACATCCGACATCCCTCCTGTGGCTGACGTTTGCCTGAAAGAATGTTCAGAGTCTGCTGATGTAGGTATTACGGGTACTCAGAATGCTGCAGAACCTCGTGTGGAAGGCTTGTCAGAGGAGGATTTGTAGATGTAGTCTTGCGATGCCGAGAGGGAACCACTGGTTCCAACGGCTGTCCAGACAGGCCTTCCCTGTGCTACTCTAACTACTGAATCTAGGCCTTATCCAGACACTAGGCTTTCCTTAGGCCTTATGCTTCCTAGGCCTTCATTGAAAAAGAAAGCCAAGTCCAAACATCTCTTTCCATCTCTTGTAAGCCAACCAGGTTGGCAGGCCTCAGAGCCTCTTTAATGTTTTTATGGCTCTAAGGTCTGCCATGCCTGGATCGCCATAGGCCAGGCCTCCTCCTATTAGTCCCAGGCTTCAGGTTTGATGATGCCGTCCTACCTGGAGCTGAGGATTCCTTAGGCTCCTCTTCTGAGGATTCCCTCTCTTATTCCTTCCAGATATCCTGTCCTCTTGGTTATGCTTCCTCAGAGTATGAATCTGTTGAGGTTTACTCCCCAGCTGAGGATCTCACCATTGGGGAGACGGTTACCAGAATGACGGAATGTTCTAAATTAGATTCCTCTGAGATGTCAGAGGTACAAAAAAGATGATATGAGCTACTGCAGATGGAACCCCCCCCCCCCCGTATTACCAGCATTCCATGGATGCCTTCAGTGCTACCTCTGTTAACCATGACTCCCAAGAGACATGACAGATTCTGACAAGGTCCCTGAAGGGGCTACATTTTTGATTAACTGCCCAGTAGCGGACCCTGCCACTGTCTGTCTCCTCAGATAAACCATCCAAATTATTGCCCTCTACCTCTGTCCTCCCCACTGACAAGGACAGTAAGGCCATGGTGCTCCTTGGTAAGAAAGTTTACACTTCCTCTACCCTGGCCTTCAGGGCAGTAAATTACCAAATATACATGTCCAAGTATGCACACTGCGGTGGTGGTGCTGCGGAAGCGTTGTCACCTCACAGTAAGACGTTGTCCTGTTCGATTCTCAGCTAGAGCGTCTTCCGTGTGGAGACATGCGTGAATGGGCGTACCATCATTGAAGATTGTGCATCAGGGCCGGCAACTCGGGAAACAGTTGCAAGATCTTAAACATCTCTGTCTCTCCCATTCCCAAATTTCATAGGAACTTTCCATCAAAGACACAGTTCATTAGAGAAAACACTGCTCCAGCTCCCCCTGCTAGAGGCAGAAAAGGTGCAAGGAAACAGCAGACTCCCTCTGTCTGCTCAAACTCCTGCCCAGAAAACTCCCTTTCAGGATAGGGCAGGTAGCTTCTGACTACCTGCTTTCACCCCCCCCAACTCCATTCCCCTGTCCCTAAGGCTGTCTCACTGTCTGTCCCTTTGTGAATTCATCACCACAGGTGGGTCCTATCCATTATAGAAAAGGGCTGTTTTATGTCCCGGGTCATTCTGCCCTCTCCCAAAGGGATTCCCAAGCCACCCAAAGACCCAACTCCATCTTTTCCAGCCTGTCATAGGCAGCCTCCTTTCTCAAGGAACCATACTACTGGTTCCTCCAGGGGAGCTAAGGAGGGGGTTTTATTTAAGACTCTTTCTGATGCCCAGGAAGGACAGACCCAGGAGGCCTGTCCTGGACCTCTCCCACCTAAACCTGTTCTTAAAGGTTCCCCCCTTTCATATGCTGACTCCTCAAACCCTTTTCCCTTTGCTGATAACTTGGGGATTTCTAGCCATCTTGGAAATAAAGGGCGCCAACCTCCACATACCTATCAGGTCCAGCTACAGGAAATTCCTGTGATTTGCTGTTGGTTCCTCACACTTTCAGTTCTCGGCCTTGCCCTTTGGACTATCTACTGCTCCAAGTGTCTTCAAATTCCTGGCCCCTGTAGTGGTCTTCTGCAGAGTGCAAGGGATCCAAATTTTTCCATACCTGAACAACCTCCTGATTCAGGCAGAATGTCCCAAATCTCTGCACAGCCAACTCCCTGACGTCATATCTCTACTACAGGCTCTAAGATTCAAAATAAACTTTTCCAAGTCCAACCTGAATCCTTCCCAGGACAGGGTTTTCCTGGGCTGCAGAATAAAGACATGTTATGAGGGCATTCCTCCCACCCCAGAAAGTAGAAACTCCGACCCAGTACCTGGCTACCATCCTCAAAGCCACTGCTTTGACAGCCAGGACAATACCTCAGGTTGCTGGGTTACATGGCCTCCACTATTCCCATGCTTCCCCTGGCAAGGCTGCACGTGAGGAAATTGATTGGTACCTAAAGTCCCTATAGACTCAACACTCACACCCCTTGGACTTCTTCATCCTCTTCCTCCCTTGGACTTCATCATCCTCTTCCTCCCATGTCTAAAGAGCGAAATTTTGTGGTGGTTAACCAGGTGATGCTTAACCCAGGACTTCCACTGCAGCCCCTTCCCCCTGTCCAGGAGATGTACACAGATGCCTCAGATATGGGCTGGGGTACCTGGTCCCACACCTTCAGGCAGGAACACGTCCGCATCAGGGAAATGAGAGTAGTCATTATTTGCCTTGACAGCCTTTCTTCGTGCCCTAAAACAAGGGCCCCTGAAATTATTCACAGACAATACTGCAGTTCTTAGGTATGTGAACAAACAGGGAGGAACCAAGTCCAATTTGCTTTGCAGACTTGCTCTCCGGGCATGGGATCTGGCAGTCCAACACGGAATCTCCCTGTGGGCAGTCTATATCCCTTCAGATCAGAACATTCAGGCAGACACTTTGAGCAGGTCCATGTCACAGTCCCACAAATGGATGCTTCACAGGAATGCGTTTCTGGACATTGTCCACATATGGGTTAAGCCTTAAATAGATCTGTGTGCCTCCCATCTGAACAGGCAACTACCACTATTTTGCACCAGGCTACCCAGTCCCTTAGAGGATGTGCTTACAGTCCTACAGGAGGCCAGGATCTTATCTGTCTAAATGGAAGAGGTTCTCCATGTGGTATCAGCAAAGACACCTAGACCCATTAAAAAGGTCCATCTTGTGCTGTCCTATCTGTGTGAATTACTCCATGCAGGGTTGGCATATTCTTCTGTTAAGGCACAACTTGCTGCTATTTCAGCCCGATTGCCTTTTGATCCTCCTCTAGCCTCCCATCTCCCTTCTAGGCTATTCCTTAAGGGAGTACTATACCTCAGACCCCCTAGGAGGCAGATCCCCTCTCCTTGGGATCTCAATTACGTTCTAGAGAAACTCACTGTTGCCCCATTTGAACCAGTCTCCAAGGCTTCTCTGAAACATTGTACCTGGAAAACTGTACTCCGTGTGGCCCTCATCAGCCAGGAGTGTGTCAGAACTGCAGGCCCTCATGGCAACTCCTCCCTTCCTCAGTGATAGGGTGATCTTGATGACTAACCCCCTCCTTTATGTCCAAGGTGGTTAATGAGTTATCCCTAAATCAGGGTATTCACCTGCCCACCCTTTTCCCTCCTCCCCAAAATGACAAAGAGAGAGTCTTGCATTCCCTTGATGATCACAGATGCCAAGATTTTACATTGACAGGACTAAGGCCTTTTGGAAACCAGACCAGCTCTTTGTCTCCTTCCACTCTAGAGCCATGTGAAAGGCAGTGACAAAGCGGACAATTTCTGTTTGGATCTCCAAAGCTATATCCCCTTGTTACACATTCCACGAGAAGCATCTCAAATCCAAAATTAAGGCCCACTCCACCAGAGCCATGGCTTCATCTGGGGGTCTTCTTCAAAGATTTGGACACTGCTTCCATCCTTGAAGCAGCTACCTGGCCATCTGTACACACCTTCACTAAACACTACAAGTTGGATCATATCTCCAGATCCAGAGAGGGATTTGCAAGAGCAAACTGCATGGCTTTGTGGAGAGTATCTCCATACCACCTCCCTCTTCTTCCCTGTGAGCTATGGCACTTGCCCAACAGTTGGAATATTGCAGCATGAGAATAGAAGGACATAGAATAGTTGTGTAAAATCTTACCATAACCATAGATGTCCTTCTCTTCCATGTTGCAGTGTTCATTCCCTCCCACCTTTCCCCTTCTCTCCATCTGAACTGTCCTTCCTGGGTGGCATAGAGCCTATACAGCTTCCTGAGACTGGGGTCTGACAATTGCATTCAGTTCTGAGGAAAGGTATGTACAGACGTCACATTTATGGCCCACATTCCCAGGGCCGACGTCCGATGTCCTACGTACCTAGCAGTGACTAGAAGGTTTTGTATACTGGCTGGATGTTCGGCTAGCAAGAGAGGAAAATCCAACAGTTGGAATACTTCACTATGGAAGAGAAAGACATCTATGGTTATGGTAAGATTTACACAGCTATTTCTTTGGACTTGGATGCCATATATTTGCTTATAAGTTGCGCTGCATAGAATGATTTCCTCACTACTGTCAACACTTGATGCTCAAAGGCTGGATTACTGTCTCTGTGTGTCCCCAAGTCCCTGAGTACTGGGTCTACTCTAAGGGGTGTGTTGTCGATATGGTAGTCACCAGGAGTGGATGACTTCCCGAAGGAAACTATTATGCATTTCTTGGCATTTGGTTTTAGTCCATGGCTCTGACACCAGTTGTTTGTATCAGCCCTTCCTGGAGATCATTTGTGTCAGTGTGGGCTTCAGTGACAGTTCCTAATTTGCAATCGTTTGCAAACTTAGTCAGCCAGAGACCACTGACATTGGCCTTGACTTCAGAGAAGTAAATGTCAAAAAGGAACAGTCCGAGGACTGATCCCTGAGGGACTCCACTTGTGATCGGCCTCTTTGTAGAGGTGGACTCCCCAGCTCTAACTCCCTGGGTACTGTCTTTGAGCCAGTTGGCTATGCATAGGTGACATATGGGCTTGTACCTAACCTCTTGAGTTAATGCCCGAGTGGGGTAATGTGTAAAATGCATTGGCCTGGTCAAGGTAGGCAGTGTGAACCATTTTGCCCTCTTCCATTGCTTTGATGACCTTCTCAAAGAAGTCCACCAGGTTGAGTAGGCATGATCTGCCCTTGTTGAAACCAAACTGGGTTGAGTCCAGCGTCTGGTCTACTATATCACTGTTGATCATTTCTATGATAGTTTTTTTACATGGCTTTATATATAAGACTAATGAGACTTATGGGTTTGTAGTTGCATGGGTCTGTAGATGGCCCACCTTTGTGCAGTGGACTGACCATTGCTGTTCTCCATTCATGAGGCATGAAGCATGTTTGGAGGCTACATTTAAATAGTAATTACAGAGGCCCTAATAAGTCATGTTTCATGCTATTTAGAAGGCATCCTGGGATATTGTCTGAGCCCATTGATGCAGTGTTCTTGGCCTTAGGGCATTAAGGACCTGTTCCTTAGTGGTAGCAGGGGTAGTTGTATTTGATGGCATTTCCTGAGAGAAGGTTGAGGGGCGAGGAGTAAAGTTGGAGCTGAATTGATTGGTCCAGTAGGTTTGCTATATGTTCTGGCTCAGTATAGGTGGCTTCATTTACAATGAGCTCTGCACACAATTGTGTATTGCCTTTTTGATTGTGGACATGGGTAAAAGAATGCCTTGTGGTTGTCCTTGGCCTGGGAGGCCAAATTTACCTCAAATTTGGCTTTACTAGACTTTGTCTTCTGAGATGTTTGTTTAGTTTGAGAGTCCTTTTATCCTGCTGGGTGCTGCACCTCCTAATTTTTGCTATGAACTTCTTCCTCCTGTTATACGGCCTTTTGATTTTGTGATTCCACCGGAACAGCTTGTTTGTTAGTTCTGTACTTCTTCCTGGTGGGTACAGCTGCCTCTATGCAGCTTTTGACATTCTTGTACAGTGTGTGTAACTTGAGCACTAATCCAGGCATTCTCTAAAGTATTCAATTGTATTTATTACTGCTTGGTAGTAACTTGATTAAAGTGTAGCTATCATTCTAAGTCTTTTGGATTAAGCACTTGGGCTTCAGACCAGTTGTTTTACATTAGGAAGGTTTGTGGCATGCACTGTGGTGGCAGGACAGATAGCTTACATCCTTCTAAGTTGGGAACTGCTGATTGAGAGCCCAGTGTCTGTTATTCTTAAAGTGTATTAGTTCTGGTTTAAGCACTTGGGCTTCAGGCCAGTTATTTTACATTAAGAAGGTTCGTGGTCTGCACTCTTGTGGGAGAAGAGGCTGGACTCTGCCCTTCTGAGCTGGGAATTTCTGGTTAAAGGTTTACAGTGCCTGAATATTTGAACTGTATCTTACTGAAATTGGTACACCTTGTTTGCTGTAGCATAAATCTAGCTTTGTTTATATGCTTGTTGTTTGTTTGCTTGTTGCTTCCCTGGAACGCTAAGCTGTCAGTTTTGTGATATTGTGAAAGATGGAGAAATGCAAGGCTTCATATGAGAAAACTTCGGACAAGAAGTATCATCTTTTCTCACCAGCTGGTGCAGGCTTTCTCTAGGTGCCTCCAGTTCTCTACAAACTGGCTTCTCAGTAAACAAACTATTTCCAAGGTTTTGTTACTCTCACTATGGGAAACAGGGTTAGGGTACTGTTAGAAGTCATTCTACTAGAGCAGCTGCCCACTTCAGTGCAGCTTCAGCAGCTTTCCTCAGACCAAGGACATCCATGAAGCTGCAGAACATGCCACAGTGCAGCACTTTTCAAGCACTATAATTCTCTGTCCTCTAAGTTCAGGCAGGCTAGGCAGGCTGTTGCTTTGCTGGGTGCTCTAGCTCTTGCTTCTTCTTCCTAACTGCCTCCCTCATTCACAGCTTTGATCATTCTGGATTCTCTTTTATGCTATGAGTGCTCTAGTGAAAATACTAAGTACAGGCAAACTATTTCCAAATGGATTGCTCATGGAAGAGGTTTTGTTACTTTGACTATGTTGTTTTCTCCCCACAATCTTCCCCTCATTCTACTAGTCTCTCTTCCACTTCCAGCTTTTGTGGTTTGAATTTCTTTCTACCAGGGACTTTGGGTTTTTGGGGCTTCTGACATCTGCATGCTTTTCTGAGAAGATGGATCTGCCCTGTCAGCTTTATACCTCTAGGTCTTGCTTGCCAGGTACTGTTGCTGGTACAGCGAGCCTGACCTTCTTTTTAAAATCCTGGCTCCCTCGGGCTGCCTGCCGGCAGGAACACCCTACAGTTATGACTGCAACAGTGAAAACACTCTAACATCTACATTTATGGTAGGTGTACACAACTGTACTTTCCACCTAATATGCGGCTTCTCAGCGCTTCTGTGGATCACCAGTGATATCTGCATTGCTTACTGTACTTATTTTCTTGTTTCACTTGAAAGAAAGTTACTGTTTGTCGTTTTTGCATTTAAGTTACCTGTAACACATTACACTTAAGTTACCTGGCACTTGCTCGCTAAAGCAATCATATAAGTCAGCACTAAAAATTAAAAGCACTACACCCTCACTCCCCACTGGCCCTTGTTTTCAATTATTAAGGAATTCCCAATATTATTCTAGCATGTCCAAAGGTCAGTTGTCAATCTCCTCTCCGGTCCAGCTGGTGAATTTGGGAATCTTGAGGCAATGTTACAACTGCCTCATGTACACAGGCAAGCCTCTCCTCCTCCCAACAAATTCCAACACATGTGAGAGATGCAACCATATAGCCAAACTGGAGGCTAAGCTCTCTCAACTCAGTACTGGCATAACCAGTCAGGAGGAGAAGGAAACCACACTCACTACAATTCCAGTCTCACATAGACCTACCACGACAGCAAACCAAACACATAATCACACAAAAGCATACTCGGAGGCTCTAAATAAAGATCTGCCTAAGCAGCAGAGACCTCCAAAGCAGACACCCAAGCAACTGCTACCCCAAAACAAAACACGTGCAACACATATCTCACAAAGCCAGTGTGCCGAACAGTCACAGCCCTTAAGACTAAACAACACACCTGATACAGTTGTAATAGGTGACTCTATCGTCAGGCACACTGACGTCCCGCTCGCCAGGCTGAACAAGGAGAGGGTCACGGTGAGCAGCCTGTCGGGCGCTAGGATCCGCCACATAACACAAGCACTCAGGTCACTCCAAGGCAAGTACAAATATGACTCTGTCATTGTCCATGCTGGTGTGAATGACCTGAGACGTACCTCCTTGGACTACATGAAAAGAGACATAAAGGAACTCTCTGAGCATGTGGTCCAGGCCGGTATGACCCTGACATTGAGTAGCATCTTACCCTCACCAAGAATGATGCCACAGTATGAAGACAAAATGATCAATTTCAACAATTGGCTTAAGTACTGGTGTCATTCAAAGGGGATCCAATGCCTGTCAGCTTGGGATGGTATGCTCGACAAGCCACGATGCTTCACTAGGGACGGCTTGCACCTGTCACCCCTGGGCTTTCGGATATTGGCAATGGCTCTTGCTACCCCCATAGTGCCTTTTTTAGGCAAAGCTCAAAAGACAAACCCACCTCCATAGGTATCACAAGGGATAAGAAACTAAGAGTAATGCTACTCAACGCAGAAGTCTAAACCTCAAGATGCACGCTCAAAACTCTCCTTAGCATGGAGAACATCGATATCTGTGCAGTAACAGAAACCTGGTTCAGGGCTACAGAGAGCACCCCAGCACTACCAGGTTATACCTCATACCATGCTTTTCGGCCCCAAAACTTGGACCGAACCACAAAAGGAGGGGAGTATCGATATTCATCAAAGATACCCACACCTCCAGGTTGGTGGCAAAGCACGAAGCATCAGAGACTATCCATGTGCAACTAACAGTGGGTAAAACTGCCTTCCAGTTTATAGCCTGCTACAGACCATCCTCCCAAACCCAGGAACCCCACTCGGCCTTTCTGAGAACACTGGAAAATATGAAGGTCTCTCCAAACACCATTATATTGGGCTTCAACTACCCAAACATAGACTGGGATCATTACTCTAGCTCCAACACCCAAGCCCAAAGGTTCCTAGAATTTATAAACTCAAATGCTATGGAACAACTTGTTACCACTCCCACAAGAGGGGAAAACATACTGGACCTGATCATCACCAACATGGGGACTCTATGCTCCAGACCAGAAGTGTATCCTCACTGGTAAGATCAGACCATAAACTAATCTCACTGGATATTCACATCCGACCCCACCCCTGCCCAGAAAACCACAGTGAAAAACTTCTCTAAAGCAAATTTCACACTCCTCAAAACCGAGGTGGAATCCTTCAAAGCCCCGGGCCTGTGGAAAATACGGCCCAGATCACAGAATCCTTTATAAATGCATTCTATGAACACCTTCAGGAATGCATGGACCATGCGATCCCAAATAAAACCAAGACCCAATCCTCCAAAGGCAAGCGACCTGGCTGGTGGACCCCAGCCATAAACAAACTATACAACAGAAGGGCGAAGCTACTACATGATAGAGCAAAATCCTAAAAAGGGACGGCATCTCTGATCAGCATTAGCAAAAAACTACGGGCACTCATAAAATTGTCTAAGGCCAGCTTCAAGAGAAAAATTGCACAGGACACTAAGGATAATCACAAGGCTTTCTTTAGTTATGTTAGGAACCTGGGTGGTAATTCCCAGATATGCTCAGAATTAGTCCAAAATGACAAAAAATACACTGAACCCACAGACATTGCCAACATCTTAGCTGACAGGTTCAGCACAAATCCCCCCCCCCCCACCAAAAGGGCAAATATCTATCCCAGCAGAGTGCTGCCCCCTGACATCTCAGATGCTCAGGTAAGAGCCGCCCTCTCCAAAGCAAAAAACACAGCATCAATGGGACCAGACGGTGTCCCAGGCTGCGTCCTACATGAACTCCAAGAAGAGCTAAACCCAAACATAAAACTACTGTTCAGTCTCAGCCTTACTACAGGATATGTGCCCAAAGAGTGGCGTACAGCAACAGTGGTCCCTCTCCATAAAGGTGGTGCCTCAACGGATCCTGGAAACTATTGCCCCATAAGCCTGACTAGCTTGGTCTGCAAAGCTATGGAAAGGATCATCATGGACCTCATAAATAAAGATGTTGGGGACCTACAGACACTGGATCCTACCCAGTTCGGCTTTAAGGGCAGATCCTGCCTCTTAAACCTGGTTGATTTCTTTGAAACAGTCACCAAGGCCATTGACGAGGGGAAGGTGGTCCACACAGCCTACCTGGACCTCGCAAAAGCCTTCGATACAGTACCACACTCGGGCATTATAGATAAGCTCACCAGCTTAAATATAAACCCCTATGTCACTAGATGGATTGCAAACTGGCTCAGGGACAGAACCCACATGGTTAGAATTGCTGGAGCCATGTCAGACTCCAAACCAGTTATAAGTGGTGTCTCACAAGGCTCAGTCCTGGGACCTCTCTTGTTCAGTATATATTTCTCGGAGGTACAGGCCAACACGGAAGGACTGTGGCTGACCAAGTTCGCAGATGACTGCAAACTGGGCGCCATAATCGACTCTCCAGCCGACACAAGCATCCTCCAAAAGAGCCTCATAGAAACAGACAACTGGTGCCAGAGCCATGGCCTCAAGCTAAATGCCAAAAAGTGTATAGTCATCCCCTTTGGCAAAAACAAAGTGCCCACAAATTACCACATAGGTGGTAATCCATTAAGTATAGAAGAAGTAATTAGGGACCTGGGGACCCAAATTGATGGCAATCTCTCATTTGACAACCACATGGCCAAAGTGGTTAGAAAAACATTTTATATAGCCCACCTAATCATGAAGGGATTCACATCTAGATCAGGGGAGGTCATCGTGCCTCTTTACTCATCCCTCATCAGGCCCATAATTGAGTACAATGCCCCTTTTGGGATGTACCTTACCAGACACCTGCAGCAACTGGAAAGACCCCAAAAGTGCCTCACCAAGAGGATCAAAGGGCTCAAATAGACGCGATATGCTGCCCAGTTAAAGAAACTCCAGCTCTACTCAGTGGCATACCGCCTGTTCAGAGGCGATCTGTGCCTGATGTATAAAGTCATGTCCAACCCTGAATTAATGGACATGCTGCACCTCAGAAAATCCAAATCCCATTGTGCTACGCGCTCGAGAGACTTGGAACCTCAGCACTGAAATAAATAGGACATGCTGGAGGGACAGATTCATAACCCAGAGGCTCCCTTCACTCTGGAATAAAATCCCAATCCAGGTTAGGCAGTGTCCCTCATTGACTCTCTTCAAGAGGAATCTTGATGAGTGGATGGGAGATCGTAGGTTTACCCCGGGTATCACTTCTGTGTCACTGTTAGACAGAGGCACAGTATACTAACCTCGAAAATGGGCATAGCAAAATAAATTTAAAATGGGTGGTGAAAGCCAAACACTTTCTGGCTAGGCTTATAAATGCCCTAGGGCAGATAGCCTAGTATGAACCTATGAACCTATGTTTGTGTGAACAGTTCTGCATAGGAAGCAGTGTTCTCTGGGTTTATGAGGGCTTGAAATTTTGCCAGGTTATCACTTAATAGTAGGAGGTCACCCTTGGAGTATTTCCTGCATATTCCAGGTTTAGCTGGGGGTCCGGGTTTTATTTTTACTTCAGAGACCATTTTGTGGTTTGACCTTACCAGGGAACATACAGTAGGGGGTGTGCAGCACTCTCCCATATTAGTGAGGACCAGATCCAGTATGGTTGCACCTATACTTGACCCAAATCAGATTTAATACACTTCAAAAAGTCCCAGGAGTCCTTTAAAATCCCCTCAATCTTTTTAATTTTGAATCCAAATATTTGACCAACTGGTATGTTTTAGACCCGTTAGCAGAAACAACTGGCCTAAGTAGGGGGTCCAAAACATTCTTGTGTTGTTGGAACTTGATTTGTATCAATATAGGATCATTTTTGTTACTGTTGACATAGTGGACTTGTTTTCTGTGATCCCTCATAACGGGATGCAGTGGTTCAAAGAGGCTATAAATCGGAAAGATGGGCTCACTAATGAGGGGTTTGGACTTGTTTGGAACTTATGGAATGGTTTTCAAGAACAATTTTGTTTATTTTGAAGGGGAATTTTTCCAACAAACCAGTGGGATACCTGTGGGGGTTTGCTGTGCCCCCACTTATGCTAATATCCTCTTATTTGGGAACAAAGATTTATATTTAATTCTGGTTGTTCGTTTTCGGAAGTTCTATAAGGGTTACCTGGATATGTGTTGGTATGATGCAGAGAAAAATGAGAGAATTTATGGTGTATATTAACGATGCAACTGATTTTTTTTTTAAATTTACTTATGGCATTACTTACGGTAAGATGAATTCTTTCTTTTAACTTATGAATGGTAACATCTATGAGTTCAAGTCCACTGTATACCACAAAGATACCTTTTCAAATTCCTATTTATGTTTTACTAGTGCCTATCCGGATCAACAAAACATAAGTATAGTTAAGGGTGAATATGTTAGGATATGTAGGATGGCCTCCGATGGGCAGGACTTCGACAGGGAATGTAAATTAAGAAGAATGTTTCTGGAGAGGGGATACCCACCTAAATTGGCGATATTAAGAAGGAAGTCATGGTAGGTGGGAAGGATAATAGTACCCTAAGGGATGGAGATGTGAGCAAAAATATGTTATCAGATGGTCCTGGTGTTGAAAGGGGATTTAAAGAGATGTTTGTTCCTAATTGTAATGGTGATGCCTGCATTATTAAAAATATTATTATGAGGGAATGGTTAAAATTTGTTGGCCTGTCTGATTTGGATAGTGTCTTTAGGACCCCAGTTAAATTTATTTTTTGTAAACGCATGAGTTTAAAGGATTTGATAGGAATAACATTCCCCTTTATAAGGAAAGACACAAAAGGACTGGAACCTTTAAATGTGGAGCTTGTACATATTGCCCCAATATTTTAAACAGTGAGGGTGTATATGTGTGTGTGTGTGTGTGTGTGTGTGTGTGTGTGTGTGTATATATAAAGCCTTTTATGTAGGAAAGACTGAAGGGAAGCTCAGAAGAAGAATATATGAACATCCATATGTTGGGTGCAAGGAGGAGACTAATGCACCATATAAACATACCTTAAAGTGTAATCTTTCTACGTTCCAGTTTTCATGTTGGAGGAGACTCGTGCACTATATAAACATGCCTTAAAGTGTAATCTTTCTACGTTCCAGTTTTCATGTTGGAGGAGACTAACACTATATAGACATACCTTAGTGTAATCTTTCTAGGTTCCAGTTTTCATGTTGGAGGAGACTCGTGCACTATATAAACATGCCTTAAAGTGTAATCTTTCTACGTTCCAGTTTTCATGTTGGAGGAGACTCGTGCACTGTATAAACATACCTTAAAGTGTAATCTTTCTACGTTCCAGTTTTCATGTTGGAGGAGACTCGTGCACTATATAAACATACCTTAAAGTGTAATCTTTCGTTCCAGTTTTCATGTTGGAGGAGACTCGTGCACTATATAAACATACCTTAAAGTGTAATCTTTCTACGTTCCAGTTTTCATGTTGGAGGAGACTCGTGCACTATATAAACATGCCTTAAAGTGTAATCTTTCTACGTTCCAGTTTTCATGTTGGAGGAGACTCGTGCACTATATAAACATACCTTAAAGTGTAATCTTTCTACATTCCAATTTTCATGTTGGAAGATGTTGCTTTGGATGTCAAGGGTGGACCCTGAGAGACAAATAATTTAGTACAAGGAATTATATTGGCAGCTTTTCACAAGAGAATAAACCACCAGAGCTTAATGAATGCATATCTTTAACCCCTGTTTTAAAGCTGAAGGCAGCTAAGTTATGATTTTAAAACATTTTTAAAATAATTATATATTTTCTTATTTGTTGAGAAAATTATGTACAAATGTTTTATGTTTTTTTTATAGCGGCTTGTATTTTTGGGTGTAATTATGGACTTTGGACACTAGATGGTACGCTTTAGATTTTTTTTCATAATATTTCCCTTTTTATATTTGTGTATATTCACGTTTTATACAGGGTTATGAAGTTTTTAGATTTGTGTGGTTTGGTGCCTATGGCTTACTGCGTACTCATAGTCACATAAATTAAAGTGCAAATGTTTTATTTATTGTTACATTGATTTGAAGCTGTGATTTAATTTAGTTTGAACTGAACGGTGGATATGAGGGTACATACACCGTGTTAATTTGTGTCTGTTTACATCTGAGGGTCTGGTGACGGACAAAAATGCTGTGATCAAGTTCATGCAGTTGTCTTTGATTTTTATTCTATTAGTCTTTTCTGGATCCAAGGCTGGTCTTTCCATAGTGCTGGTGTGGTGATTTACAAGTTTTTACACGTTGGTGGAATTCAGCACTGGTTTCCTCTGTTTTGTCTGTTTATGATATGTTGTACTTTGGAAGCAAGTAAATGATTTGTTCTAAATGGGTGTGTCTATTTGGAAAGCAGCATATGACCGGGTCTGTAACCCACTAGCTTCCCTGATATTGGAACTCTGTCAAACTTTTGGGGTATGTTCATTGCAAGTGGTTGTAAGGTGGAATCAGTTGTTGCACACTGGATGGAGAAGTTTGAGGAATAGGCATTCGGATGTCCGTTTAGAGTTCAGTGCGAGGATATGTGAAAGTATCCATTTTATTGCTGTGCCTGTGGGTGGGGGGTGTCATCACTAAAGAAAGTCTTTGGGGGATAAAGAGATCGGTGGCCTGGTAAACTGTACTAAGATTGCAGCTAAAGCTAGTAGTATGCTGGTTTGTCTTATTAGGTAGGTGGATTGAGGTGGCAAACAGATGCTGTTGCCACTTCACTGTTTAGAATGTTTTTAAGATATAGTAGCAAACAGATGCTGTTGCCACTTTACTGTTTGGAATGTTTTTAAGATATAGTAGCCCCGCTTTTGCTTTTCTAGTTGGGTGTGATTCAAGTTAAATAGGTTTTGAAGTTGCTTTATACATTTGAAGAAGGTTCTCCTCAACTCTGGAAACTGCTGGAAGCAGCAGTGAAAGCAACTTCAAAACTGTTCACAGTATTTTAGTAGTAGTTTTCACTATATACTATTTTTGTGGTGAGCAAAGTAGTGCACTGACCACAGTGGCATCAACCCCTTCTTAGATGCAAATATTGCTTGGCATTTATCGAAAAAGAGTAGGGGTACTTCCCTGGTGCTGTGGACAAATTTCCCATGCATCAGTAACAGCGCAGTGGTGCAGCAGTTATTGTCACCTCACAGCAAGAGGTTCCCAGGTTCGATTTTCTGCTGGGGTCCTTCTCTGCAGAATATACATGTCCTCTCTGTGTTTACGTGGGTTTCCTACAGGTGATCTGGTTTCTGTCCATATTCCAAAGACATGCAGCAGGTGGATTGGACACTCTAAACTGGCCCTGGGTGTGTTTGTATGTGTGCACGAGTGTGCGGTACAGATGAACTACAGTGGCAGAGTTAGCCACCCAGCAGTGTAAACTTTGGCTCTAGATTGCCACTGTTGAAGTGATACCCTGACCCCTTGTGCAATAGTGGGAAAAGGGGGTTTAGGATGGATGGACATAAAAATATATAAAAATTACATAATACAGTTGTGGTAGTGCACTCAGTGTAAGAATCTTTCTACTTCTTTTCACTGCTGCACCTATTTGTTCCAGTCGTAACTTTTCAGTTAAGGTATACATGTATTGTCCCACCTCTGGCGTATATTTCATGGTGACTGTTCATGTTCATTCTCAGCACCAACATAAATTGAAACCCATTTGTAATCATGGGACATTTGTGGTATGATGACAACATTTAGAGTACTGTTCGTGGGGCATCTGTGGTATGATGACCACATTTAGAGTACTGTTTGTTTCTGGAGGGCTGCTCTGTACATTGGGGAAAATTCTGAAGGAAATGCTACGCTGAGAATGGTGATTAACCGACACAAAAGGACATGTTGTAAGGAATGACCTCAGTGGCAGCTTCACTAGGAGAGCAAGAATAAAAGGGACACAGGGCACCAAGGGTGAATAAATAGTCTACTGACTGAAGAAGAGCAGGGTTACTGATGTCACAGCAGGTGAACTGAGTGAACATTGAAGAGCGGTAGAATTATGATGGATTTGTTTTGTAATGAAAGGCTGATGGCTATTGGAAAGCTGCAGATGATATAGAATGAACTCTGCAGTTCTGCACAATAAGGCAGATATTTTTCGTGTTTCACTGTTGCAGTCATTACATTTGGGTAATAATTCCAAAGTCTTGGGTCCTGCATCGGTTGCTGTCTCCTCTTCCATGACGTCAGGTCATCAGGGGTATAAAACATGCAGCCGACGCCATTTTCTTTAGTCTTTCTTGCCGTGCGGTGCCCGAAGCAGAAGCATTTCACAAGTGCCGGTCGGCCGGCTACTGAAATATTCGAGTTTGAGTTTCAGAACCGAAGTCTTCACTAAAGCTAAGTACCCCATTAGGGAAACTTTTTTCTTGCTTTTTTACCGATGTTAGAAAAAGTTAATAATTGTATTACTTGTGGGAAGCAAATGCCTCATAAGGATTTCCATTTATACTGTGTTCCTTGCCTAGGCCCTGATCACAAAGTGCCTGGCTGTCGGTTTTGTGCTAGATTTAACCAACGCACTATTAAACGTCGGTATATTTTTGCATCAAAGTATTTTGGAAACAGATTTAACTATCCAGAAATGTCGTCGGATAGCAATCAGACTGCCGGAGTACATAAAAAAACGCAAAGAAAAGGACAGAGAAAGGCAGTCGAGATCCAAAACCACCGACAAAGCTTCTCCTAAGCCAGTCGCCGGTTTGCCAGTACTCAGTGAGGTGTTTTTGCCGCCCCTGATATCTGCTACCTTCGAGTCGCAGGCCTCTACCGACACCCATGTGGAGTCCGGCATGCCACAAGATACTCAAGGTATTGGACCGACAGATGTATCTCCCTCGGATGGGTCCTGAGCTGCTGAGCAGGCATCGGCTTCTGAGGGTGTATTCAGACCTCAACATTTGTATATCAAACTGACAACAGCTGCAAAACCAAAGTCAAAAGCAACTTCTAAAACTAAAAAACTGACGCATGAGCCATGTGCACAGGCCTCTATGCCTAAAACAACAGATGATCAAAATGGCCGAAGACCTTATTACCTTGATCAGGGGTGTACCCATCCTCCTCCTGGTAAGAGGCCTAGGCAAGACACTGATTATGAATCTTCAGATCAGGTTTCCATTTCTTCTGATTCCACTTCTGATCAGGTATTATCTATACCTCCCTATGAGGATTCTGATGCTGAGGAGTCTATTCCATCTGCATCTCCTCCTGAGGATTATTCATTTGGAGAAACCTTGCATACTTTGAGGGAGCATTTTAACTGGGAGAATCAAGACTTCTCAGAATCAAAAAAGAGGCTCAGGGATTTCCTTCTTCTCCCTCAGCACAGGCCTTTAGCCATTCCCCCTGTTTTAGACATTGTGGATGATGTATTTTTGGAGTCAAGCTTGTCCCCTGACTCCTTGCCTCTAGCTCCCAGTAAGCCTGACAGATATTACAGGGTCCCTGACTCACACAAATTTTTATTTAGAAACCCTGCTGCTGATACTGAAACTATTTCACAGGGTCAAAGGGAGTTAAGGCCTCAACAGCAAAAAATCCTACCCCCTCTGACAGAGATTCAAGGGCACTGGACAGATGGGGAAAAAAGGTTTATACATCTGCAACCTTGGCAATCAGGGCCTTAAACTGTCAATTTAATATGCTTAAGTACCAACAACATGTTACGGGATTGCTGCAACAGAAAATTATGTTGATTTCAGAATGTGCAGAAAATAAAGAATTGCAGGAATTATTGCATGCAGCTGAACAAGTTGGAAAGCATACTTTGCAATGTGGTTTTGATTCCTTAGAGGCCTCTGCAGGGCCGCAGTTACTGGATCTGTGATTAGGAGGCATGCCTTGTT
The DNA here is from genome assembly GCF_019279795.1 of Protopterus annectens. Lineage (NCBI taxonomy): Eukaryota > Metazoa > Chordata > Ceratodontiformes > Protopteridae > Protopterus > Protopterus annectens. Next base: position 88,369,540 of record NC_056744.1, read on the forward strand.
AAAGGAACATAATTTACCTGATCATGTTAAAGCTAAATTGCTAGATGCACCTTTACAGCATGATTCTCTTTGGTATTAAGGCAGAAGAGGTTTTAAAGAAAATGGAAGACAAAGCTAAGTCTATGCAAACTGTTTTTCTTACAAGTGCAGCCGCCAAGATTCAGTAGACACTGGCCTACCAAAAATTGGTCCTTTCCTGTGTCAGACAGAGCTCAAAGGGGCAAATCCAGACGCCCTAAGGGTTCCAGATACCAGGCACAAGATTCATACAGCTCAAAGCAGTGGAGCGCTTCCATCTCTAAATCTGGAGGAGATAAAGCGCAAACCTACAGAAAGCAATCACAATGACTTCCCTCTGCCTTCATCAAGCACTTATCTTTTGGCAGCACCCATAGGGGGAAAATTAGCACTTTTTGCTCAAAATTGGCAGATAATAACCCAGGATAAGTGGGTACTAAACATCGTATCACAGGGATACAGATTCCATTTCCACACTCTGCCAATGGCAAATGGTTGGCCAGATCTGCCAAAAAAAATCAATGGGCAGAGGCACAGAAAACAGGTTATGTCCCTCATGGATATGGGGGCCATTCAGACAGTACCAGAACAGGAAAAAGGACAAGGTTTTTACTCAAGACTGTTCTTGGTACCCAGAAAGGACAAGGCCTGGCGGCCAGTACTGGATTTATCGATTTTGAACACATACCTGGGCATTCCAAAATGCTGACTTTGTAGCAGCTTCTGCCCATGCTGGGCAAGAATGCTTGGCTGGTGACTTTAGACTTAAAAGAGGCATACCTGCATGTTCCAATAAGACAGTCGTGCAGAAGATACCTAAGCTACAAGGCTGGCTTAATGCATTACCAATTCTCTGCACTGCCCTTTGGCTTATCTGCTGCGCCCAGGGTCTTTACAAAGTGCCTGGCACCAGTAATTGCATTTTGCAGACAAAGAAGTATACAAATATATCCTTACTTGGACGACTGTCTCATTCAGGCAGAGAACAAGGACATTCTTCTTCGACACCTGGTGTTTGTGCAAAGGCTTCTAACATGCTTAGGGTACACAATAAAAGAAAAGAAATCACAACTGGTACCCTCTCAAAAGATAACATTCCGGGGTGCAAGCTTGAATACAACTGCCCAGATGGCTTACCTCACGACAGACAAGCAAAGGCAACGGACTGCTTACTTCAAACTGATGGCAACAAAAACCCAATGTTCATCGTGCATACAGCTGCAGTCATAACAGATGGGTTCTCTGCTGTCAGGCGGGTCCTCGGTCAGCCGAATTCCAAAGTCTAGGTCCGGCGTCGGTTGTCGTCACTTCTTCCCTGACGTCAGTACGACAGGGGTATAAAGGAACCAGCCAACGCCATTTTCTTCAGTCTTTCTTGCCGCGCGGTGCCCGAAGCAGAAGCAGTTCGCAAGTGCCGGTCGGCCAGCTCCTGAGATTACGAAAATTTGGAAACCGAAGTCTTCTTGAAAGCTAAGTACCCTGTTGGGGAAACTTTTCTTGCCTCAGACCGATGCCAGACAAAGTTAATAATTGTATTTCTTGTGGGAAGCAAATACCGCATAAGGATTTCCATTCCCTCTGTATACCTTGTTTAGGCCCAGACCATGACATCTCGGTCTGTCGCTTTTGTGCTACATTCAACAAACACACCATTAAGTGTCGGGCGTAGTTCGCCCAGTATTATTTTGGGAAAGCATTTAACTATATTATGTCGTCGGATACTCCGACTCCAGTTTTGTCTAAAAAAACGCAAAGATAAGGACCGACACCACGCCAAAGCCGACTACACGTGGTCTGGTTCTCAGCGAGGCGCCTACGCAGCCCCGACTCTTTGGTGGTCTCTCCTGTGCCCGAGGTCGCAGGCTCCTCGGCCCACACCCCGAATACAGATACCGAAGCCACTCTTGGCATTGAAACTTAGAATGTGGACAGGTCCACCTCCACTCAAGGTGTCTTCAGACCTTCCTCTTCTTTCTCCATCAAGGCTTTCACTAAGTCTAAAGCAACCATGCACTCTTAAGAGACGAGCTACACAAGGCCCATCTCCAGGCCCCATGCCTAAGAAACAGATGCTTAAAATGGCTGAGGATTTAATTACTCTTATCAGAGGTTCTCAGCCCCCACCGGACAAAAGGCCCAGAGTGGAGGAAGATTCCCCCTCCTCTGATCAGGGCTCCATTATTTCAGAGCACTCTGATCAGGAACATTCTTACTCCCCTTTTGAAGACTCTGATGCGGAGGAGTCCATCCCTTCTGTATCCCCCCTCTGAGGATTTCTCATTTGGGGAAACTTTGCATACCTTAAGGGAACACTTCCACTGGGAAGGCCAAGATTATTCAGATTCCAAGAAAAGGCTTAGGGAATTTCTCTTGCTACCTCAGCACAGGCCTGTGGCTATACCTCCTGTCTTGGACATCCTAGATGATGTTTACTCGGAGGCCTGCCTTAACCCGGACTCTCTACCTCCAGCTCCAGTTAAGCCTGACAGGTACTACAGGGTTCCTGACTCACACCAATTTATATACAAAAGCCATGCTGCTGACCCAGAAACCATCTCACAGGGCCCCAAGGGAGTTAAGGCCTCCACTGCTAAAAATCCATTACCTTCCGAGAGAGACTCCAGATCCTTAGAAAGGTGGGGGGAAAAGGTGTATACCTCGGCTACCTTAACCATGATGGCCTTAAACTGTCAGTTCCATATGCTAAAATACCAACAGTTTTTGTTATCACAATTGAAAAGTAAAATGTCACAACCTGAACAACCAGACTTGAAGGAGTTGCAGGATTTGATGCATAGTGCAGAACAAGTGGGTAAGCATACCTTACAATGTGGTTTTGATGCTCTAGAGGCCTCATGTAGAGCTGCTGTTACAGGATCAGTCATACGTAGGCATGCCTGGCTCAAGGAACAAGCCTTGCCTGATCATGTCAAAGCTAAATTACTAGATGCCCCTCTTCAAAAGGATGTACTATTTGGTGCTAATGCTGAGGAGGTATTAAGGAAAATGGAGGAAAAGGCTAAATCAATGCAAACTGTGAAAGATTTTCTACAGGTACAACCCCCACGTTTTAGTAGAAATTGGCCTTCCAAAAACTGGTCCTTTCCTGCCACTGACAGACCCCAAAGAGGCAGATACAGGTGCCCGAGGGGCAGAGGACAATACCAAGGATCGTTTAGAGGCAGACAACGGCAAGCTCCTACACAAAGAGGTGGTGAGGATAACTCGCAATCTTTCAGAAAGCAAGCCCAATGACTTTCCCCTTTGCATGCCAAGCAAGTCTCAAATGGCAGCCCCCTTAGGAGGAAAGCTGGCATTATTTTCAAAAAATTGGCATATTGTCACAAAGGACAAATGGATCCTGGACATTATAAACAGAGGCTACAAATTCCATTTTCACACCCTTCCAAAAATGAGAGGCATGCCAAACCTGCCACACAATCAAAGGGCAGAAGCACAAAGGCAAATTACAGATCTCATAAACATGAAAGCTATTCAAGAGGTACCTATGCACGAACAAGGTCAAGATTTTTATTCCAGGCTATTTCTGGTACCAAGGAAGGGAAAAGATTGGAGACCTGTTTTGGACCTATCCATCCTAAACACATTTCTACTTGTACCAAAATTCAAGATGCTCACTCTACAGCTACTTCTTCCCATGCTGGGCAAGGAGTCTTGGCTGGTAACATTGGGACATCAAGGAGGCATACCTGCATGTCCAATCAGACAAAATTGCAGAAGGTACCTCAGATTTCTTGCAGGTTCAACCCATTATCAATTCTCTGCATTGCCCTTTGGCTTATCTACTGCACCCAGAGTATTCATGAAATGCCTGGCATCAATAATTGCCTACTGCAGACTTCAAGGGATACAAATATACCCCTATTTGGACGACTGCCTGATCCAAGTGGACAGCAAGCACATTCTTCTGAAACATCTGGCTTATGTAATAATGTTGTTGAACTCTCTGGGATACACAGTCAACAAAAAGAAATCAAGGCTAATACCTTCTCTGAAGATAATTTTCCTGGGTGCCAATTTGGACACAAACACCCAGATGGCCTACCTCATGCCAGAGAAGCAGGGGCAACTAATTAAATACTTCAGAGCACTAGCAAATTGCACCAGGCTGACTGCAAGGAAAATCCTGCAGGCTCTGGGATTCATGGCATCTTGCATCTTACTAATCCCATGTGCAAAGCTGCATATGAGGAAACTACAATGGTACCCAAAAAACATATGGTCTCAACACAGCCACAGTTTGGAAACAATAATACCACTAATTCCATGTCTGCAAAAGGAATTTCTGTGGTGGGCTCAAGCATGTCAAACAAACACAGGTCTTCCATTCAGCAAGCCTCAAGCAAATCAAGTCATCACAACAGACGCCTCTGATTACGCCTGGGGGGCGCACATGACAGATCGGTGCATTCAGGGCAAATGGTCACAAAAAGAAAAGCACCTTAACATCAATCAAAAGGAAATGCTAGCAGTAATAAATGCTATTGTAGCTTTCAAGGACCTTCTACAACCAGGTCAACTATTGATAAGAACTGACAACACCACAGTTATGTGGTACATAAACAAACAGGGAGGAACACATTCTTACCCCCTATGCAGACTGGCCATGTCACTTTGGAACATGGCCATGGACTTATTGAACTACAAGCACAGTACTTGCCAGGCAAGGAAAACACACTGGCAGACAACCTAAGCAGGAATATGACAGATCCACATGAATGGAAATTGCATCCAAAAGTTTTTACAGAAATAATCCAAGAATGGGGAAGGCCAGACATAGATCTCTTTGCCTCCCACAAAAATCACCAGTTGACAAAATTCTGCTCAAGGATTTTCCATCCAAAGGCCTGGAGAGTGGATGCTCTCTCTTTCAGTTGGACATCAATGACAGTTTATGCCTTCCCACCTCTTCCTCTGCTGCCCAAAGTTCTGTTGAAAACCAGAGCAGACAGACCAAAGATGATTCTCATTGATCCAGACTGGCCAAGGCAACACTGGTACCCACTCCTGAGGAGCCTGAAGCATTCCCCACCATGGACCCTGCCTCTAATGCCTCTTCTTCTGACTCAGCACAGCTTCAAAACTCTTCACAGCCAGCTAAAAACACTCAATCTAGCCGCATGGAAGATTCCTTAGCATCACAACAGGCCCTTCTCTCCAAGGAGGTGCAGGATGTCATTTTGGAGGCCAGAAGGCCATCAACTAGAAAAGCTTACTCCACAAAATGGAAACGGTTTTGTGTCTGGAATGAGAAAAAGGGCCAGGATCCTGGAAAACTGAATTTACCTCATATACTACAATATTTGGCTGAGCTGCTAAGCAGTGGACTTTCATTCTCCTCCATCAAATCCATGCCTCAGCCATTTCTGCAGAATACAACACTGATCCACCTTTATTCTCTCACCCTCTCTTAAGACAGTTCCTCAGAGGGGCTAAGAATCTTAGACCTCCAAGGAAACAACCAATACCTGCTTGGGATCTTAATTTCATTCTGGAAAAACTGACCTTGCCTCCCTTTGAGCCAGCTGCCTCATCAGATTTGCAATATTTGTCCTGGAAAACAGCTTTCCTTCTGGCTATCACCTCAGCTCGTAGAATTTCAGAACTACAGGCTCTCATGGCTGTCCAGCCTTTTATCATCTTCCATCAGGACAGAGTTTCCTTAAGAACCAACCCGTCCTTTATGCCTAAAGTGGCATCCAGGGTAGCTTTAAATCAGGCCATACATTTACCTACTTTTTATCCTAATCCTCAAAACAAAGGGGAGAGATTACTACATTCCTTGGACATCCACAGACAACTGCGTTACTATTTGGACAGAACAAAGCCTTTCAGAAAATCAGAACAGCTTTGTGTCCCATGCTGTAGGAGCTCAAGGAAAGCCAATTTCCAAACAGACAATCTCAAAATGGATAGCCCACTGCATGCGCTTTTGCTATTCCTTTCATGGCAAAACTGTACCTACAGGCATTAGAACTCATTCCACCAGGGCCACAGCCACCTCTGCAGCTTTCCTCAGAGGAGTTCCTACCAAGGATATTTTGGAAGCAGCCACTTGGAGTTCTGTGCATACCTTCTCCAAGCACTACAACCTACCATTATACTCCAAATCTAGAGCAGGCTTTGCCACTGCAGTCTTGCAGGGCATTTTGGCTCCTCCTAGTTCCACCTAGTGCCTACCACCCCTTTCTTAGCTTTGGGATTCTACCTATCTGTTATGACTGCAGCTGTATGCACGATGAACATAGTACAGTTTTGTACCTACCATAAATGTAGATGTTCGAGTGCTAATACAGCTGCAGTCCAGGTTTCCCCCTCTCCTTCCCCTCTTGGGACAGGCCTATAGGCTAACACAACCTCATACAACCTGATTGGGGTATTCATTTATGATGTATTTGCTTGCAACTACTGTATTTTGACTATATTGCACTGCATTATTACACGAATTTATGTATTGCCTTCCTTCTGGGGGCACCTGACATCTGGGGCAAGAAAAACTGAAGAAAATGTCATCGGCTGGTTCCTTTATACCCCTGTTGCACTGACGTCAGGGAAGAAGCGACGACAACCGACGCCGGACCTAGACTTTGGAATTCGGCCGACCGAGGACCCTCCTGACGGCAGAGAACCCATCTGTTATGACTGCAGCTGTATTAGCACTCGAACATCTACATTTATGCTAGGTACAAAACTGTACTGTCTTCTGCAAGACAAATTCTGCAGGCTCTAGGCTTTATGACATCCTGCATACTACTGATTCCATATGCAAGACTGCATATGAGGAAACTTCAGTGGTACCTAAAACATTTATGGAATCAACATTCTCACAGTCTGGAAACAATGATTCCTCTCATTCCATGCCTGCAGCAGGAGTTTCTATGGTGAGCAAAGGCATGTCACCAAAACATGGGACGACCATTCACTCTACCCCCTGCCTGCAAGCCAAACCAAGACAACAGATGCATCAGATTATGCCTGGGAGGCCCACATGGCAGGAAGATGCATTCAGGGCATATGGTCACAAAACAAATGCATCTGCATGTCAACCAAAAAGAGATGCTAGCTGTTCAAAGTGCCCTAACAGCCTTCAAGGACTTACTTCATCCAGGACAACTACTGATAGACTGTCAACACCACAGTCACGTGGTATATAAACAAGCAAGGGGGCACACACTCATACCAGATACATCTTCAAGCTCAATTCCTGCCAGGAAAACAAAACACTCTGGCAGACGATTTAAGCAGAAACCTTATGGACCCTCACAAGTGGAAGCTTAATCCACAAGTCTTCAGCATGATAACAGAGAAATGGGGGAGCCGAGACATAGATCTATTTGCCTCTCCTCAAAATTATCATTTGAAAAGATTCTGCACAAGGACTTATCACAGACAAGCATGGAAAGTGGACGCCCTATCCTTCAGTTGGAAAAAACCTATCAGTTTACGCCTTTTCTCCTCTGCCTCTTCTCCCTAAGGTCCTCCTAAAAGTCAGACAAGAGAAACCAAAGATGATGCTAATTGCCCCGGACTGGCCCCGCCAATACTGGTACACAATCCTAAGGAACTTGTCTCAATACCTAGCTTGGACCTTGCCTCAAAGACCACAACTACTGTCCCAGCAAAACAATCAGATCATACACAATCAACTACAAACTTTGAACCTGGCAGCATGGCTGATCATGTAGTCATACAAACAACACCTCTCAGTAAAGCTGTGATGGATGTCATTTCGGAAGAGAGAAGGCCTAGTACTAGAAAATCTTATGCTGACAAATGGAAGAGATTCTGTGCTTGGAATCAAGCACATGGAACTGATGCAGCAGAACCAAATATTCCTCAGATATTGCAATACTTAACTGAGATGCTTGACAAAGGCCTATCTTTCTCATCAATTAAAGTCCATGCCTCTGCCATTTCGGCTCATTACAATACAGAGCCACCAATCTTTTCTCATCCTTTACTAAAGCAGTATCTTAGAGGAGCCAAAAATTTAAGGCCTCCTAGATCATCACCATTGCCTGCATGGGACCTCAATTATGTGTTGGAAAAGCTCACCCTGCCTCCATTTGAACCAGCTGCTACCACTGATATAAAGTTCTTATCATGGAAAACAGCTCTGCTTCTAGCAATTACTTCAGCAAGAAGAGTTTCAGAGTTACAGGCCCTCATGGCTATAGAGCCTTTTATCATATTTTACCCAGACAGGGTATCTCTGAGGACAAATCCTACTTTTATGCCTAAGGTGGTTTCCAGTGTGGCTCTTAACCAAACAATTCATCTGCCAACCTTTTATTCAGATCCGCAGAACATGGGGGAGAGAATTATGCATTCCTTGGATGTACACAGACAACTAAGATTCTACTTAAGCAGGACTAAAGCTGTAAGGAAAACTGAGCAATTACTAGTGACATATGCTGACAATTTCAAACTGGATAAGCCACTGTATCCGTTTCTGCTACATACACCATGGTAAACCTGTGCCCAAGGGCATTAGGTCTCATTCCACCAGAGCTGCAGCTACTTCAGCAGCCTTTTATAAGGGGAGTACCAACCAAAGACATTCTAGAGGCTGCTACTTGGGGTTCTGTTCACACCTTTACAAAGCATTATCATTTGCCTCTCTACACTAAATCCAGAGCAGGCTTTGCCACTGCAGTTCTGCAGGGCTTATAGCCGCTCCTAATGCTGTTTAGCTCCAGCCCCCAAACCATAGCTTTGAGAATTCTACCCAAATGTAATGACTGCAACAGTGAAACACGAAGAACATAGTACAGTTGTGTACACTTACCATAAATGTAGATGTTCGAGTGTATTCATTTTGCAGTCCAGGTTACCCTCCCACCATCCCCCTGTCATTTTGGAGTTTCTTTCCTTCTCTATCTTCTACAACCTATGTGGTGTATTTGCTTGTAGATGAAGGTAAAGTTTATATTGATGCATGTGTGTGTATATATGTGTGTGTGTGTGTGTGTGTGTGTGTGTATATATATATATCTATATTTGCTACCTTTTTGGGGGCACCTGACATCGGAGGCAAGAAAAACTAAAGAAAATGGCGTCGGCTGCATGTTTTATACCCCTGATTATCTGACGTCATGGAAGAGGAGACTGCAACCGACGCAGGACCCAAGACTTTGGAATTCAGGCCAACTGAGGGCAACCTGCCAGCAGATTACCCAAATGTAATGACTGCAACAGTGAATACACTCTAACATCTACATTTATGGTAAGTGTACACAACTGTACTTTCTGTGCACAGTGCTGATAGGTGTCGTATCATTTATGAACAGCTAAATTTGGTCTCCCTTCAGGATGTACTACATTCAGTAGTACAGCTAATGAACAAAACTGGGAGCCTCAAAAATTACAAGGCATTTGTTGGTCAAGGGTCTGAAGGTTTGTACATCACTGACCCTTCCTGGCCATGGTGCAGCTGTAGACAGCTGTGGCTCATTTTTGAAATAACTGCACCCTTGCTCCCTTTGGGCTGTTTTTTAAATGGCCCCACTGCTCCCTTCTGTTTTATTACTAGCATTCTGCCTTACTTTACCTTTGTTGATTTTTTTGCTGTACAGAATGGGACCGTCACACCCCCAGTTGTGCAGAAGAGGGTCATGGTAGGGGGGAGGTGTCACAGGGATTGAAGTTTTGTGTTTCTTATTGCAAATGACATTCATTGTAGGAATCACTACTTCGACGGTGCATTATTCATGTGAATTTAACCGCAGGTGGGTGTCTCCCTTCAGGTCTGACTCGTGACCAGTAGAGTGTCCTCAGCATGATGCTGATCCCCTTCACTGGCCCGATAAGTGATGCATGGCTAAAGGGGGGGGGGGGGCAGCCCATGCCACCTTCAGTGCTTTGCTACAGAAAGTCAGACCATGTGTGTTCTTTGATTTCTTCAAAAAGTGACTTTCACAACGTTAAGTACCTTTGTTTGTAAATCTTTTCATTTTTACTTGTTTTATTGAGATTGTATTAGTTATTGGAGTGTGTATTTTTAATTGGATTTGTTTGGACTTTTTTAGAGGTCCCTGCCTGTGGAAAACTAATTCCTGTAAGTGAATTTTCAGTGTCTTTACTGTTTGAGGAAGAGCCACGTCATTATAGTTTTTGTACATACTTTGTGACTTTTAAGAAAATGGTTCATAGGAAGGACAGAAATGGCCTAGGTACCTACGCCATGGTTCCTTACATAGTGGGGGAAGACCCTGTAAGAGAGCTCAAATGAGGGGTCTCCTCAAAAGAAACACAAAAAAATAGCCCTGAAGGGATTGTGCTTAAATGACAAGTGCTCATAGAGCTTGGCTTTTAGAGACTTTGTCATCCTTACTATAGTCTGAGGGTGCTGATAGTGAAGAGGTTCCGATTCATCCAGCCCCACAGACTACATCTTTTCTGTCCATACTTGTCCTGATGCCTTCAGAGATGTACTGTGACATTCTGGTTATTGGTAGTTCCTAGACGTTGAGCAAAGTGAAAGACTTCCAGGTCAGATGCCGTTTTCCAGCTGTCTGCTAATGGCATATAACTGTCAGTTGTACAGACTGCACTGTCAGATAGGTTCTTATTCCAGAATATTCAGCCACCCTGGTTAAGAATTTGTTGAAATTATGTCTTTATTGAGAGTTTTCTGTGCTTCCTTTTGGTAGACAGAATGAACAGATGATTTGTGAAGAGGAGCAGTGCCTGAAGACTACTTGCTCGGCCACCTGGCAATCGCATCTGCCTCTGCTGCCTTAAGTTGTAGACCTATAGAAGAGTACATGGCATTGGATTAGGTGGCAGACAGTCCCATAGGTTCATAGGTAGGTACTAGGCTATTGGCCCTAGGGCTTATATAAGCCTAGCCAAAAAATGTACCCTGGCTTTCGCCACCCAAGAAAATTATTTTCCTGTGCCCCTGTCGAGCAGAACCACAGAAGTGGTGCCTGGGGTGAATTTCCCATTTCCCATCCAGTCATCAAGATTTTTCTTGAAGAGTGCTAATGAGGAGCTCTGTTTGACATAGGTAGTCTGTTCCAGAGTATGGGAAGTCTCTGGGACAGGAATCTATCCCTCCAGCATGTTCTATTTATTGTGGTGACAAGGTTTAGGTCCCTAGAGCGTGTAGCTCGGAGGGATTGGGATTTCTTTAAGTGGAGCATGTCCAACAGCTCTGGGCTTGACATAGCTTTGTATGTTAGGCAGAGATCGCCCCTGAGTAGGCGATATGCGCTGGAGTAAAGCTGTAGTTTTTTGAGGCGTAGGGCATCTGTTTGAGGCCAGTAATCCCTCTTTGTGAGGTATTTCTGTGGTCCTTCCAGTTGTTGTAGATGTCTTGTGAGATACATACCAAAAGGGGCATTGTACTCTATAATGGGTCTAATGAGTGATGAGTAGAGGGGAACAATGACCTCTCTTTTTCTGGAAGAGAATCCTTTTGTGATGAGATGAGCCACGTGGAAGGATTTCCTGACCACTGTGGCAATGTGATTATCAAAGGAGAGACTACTGTCCACCTGTGTCCCAATGTCTCTTATCACATTTTCGGCATTAAGTAGACTACCAGCTATGTGGTAGTTCATGGGTACAGAGTTTTTACCAAAGGGGGTGACAATACACTTTTTGGCATTGAGCTTCAGGCCATGGCTTTGACACCAGGTATCTATCTCGGTGAGGCCCTTTTGTAGTTTGTCCACATCGTTAGTTTCGATTATGGCTCTTAGTTTGCAGTCATCTGCAAACTTTGTTAGCCAAAGATCTTCTGTGTTAGCCTGCACTTCAGAGAAGTAGATACCAAACGGGAGTGGACCCAGGACTGAACCCTTCTGTACTCCACTTGTCACTGGTCTGAAGTCGGATTTGGAATCTGCTACTGTCACAGTGTGGGTTCTATCCGTGAGCCAGTTGGCAACCCATCTTGTGACATAGGGATTTATACCTAGTTTAGTGAGCTTATCTTTAATTTTAATTCCAGAGTGGGGGATGACGTTGAAAGCCTTGGCGAGATCTAAATAAGCTGTTTGAACCATTTTACCCTCATCTATGGCTTTGGTGACTGCTTCAAATAAGTCAGTCAGGTTTAGGAGACATGATTTTCCTTTTAGAAATCCAAACTGGGTAGGGTCCAGAGTTTGGAGATTGCCAATGTCTTTGAGTTCCAGGATGATACGTTCCATGGCCTTGCAGACCAGGCTCATCAGGCTGATGGGGCGGTAGTTCCCGGGGTCCGTCGTGGCTCCACCTTTGTGGAGTGGGATAACCGCAGCGGTGCGCCATTCAGTGGGTACAAAGCCTGAGGTGAGGCTATGATTGAACATGGTACTTGGGTAGGGTGCCAGTAGTTCATTCTGTAGTTCGTGTAGAACGCAGCCTGGGATATTGTCAGGTCCCATGGATGCTGTGTTCTTGGCTTTGGAGAGTGTGTTTTTTACCTGTGCAGCCATGATTATAGGAACTTTGCATTCTTCCGGTATAGAGATAGGCCCTGTAGGGGGTGAGAGGGGAGTAAAGTTAGCACTGAACCTATCTGCTAGGATGTTGGCAATATCAGTTGGTTCTGTATATTTAGCGCCATTGTGCTGTAACTCAGAGCAGATCTGAGTTTTCCCATTGAGATTCTTGACATAGCTATAGAATGCTTTGTGGTTGTCTTTAGAGTCGGTGGCAATTTTGTTTTCAGAACTAGCTTTGGAGGATTTTATGAGGGATCTCAACTTCTTACTCAGGTTGACCAGGGAGTTTCTCCAGTCATGGGATTTTACTCTCTTTTGCAACAGTTTCTGTCTTCTGTTGTAGAGTTTGTTTATGGCAGAGGACCACCAGATTGGCTTCCTTTTTTTGGAGGATAACATGATCCATGCACTCGTGTAAGTGCTTATAAAGTGCATTTGTGTAGGATTCATGGGTGTCATGAAGTTTGCCACTTCTGTCTTAAGAAGTGTGAAGTTGGCTTTGGAGAAGTTTTTTACGATGGTTTCCCTATTTGGGGGTGGGATGTGGCTGTCTTGGCTGATTAGCTTGTGGTCGGATCTGACCAACGAGGAATTGACCTCTGGTGCGGAACACTGGTTTTCCATGTTGGTAATGACCAGGTCTAGGATATTGCTGCCCCTGGTGGGGGTGTGAATAAGTTGATCCAAGGTGTTGGAATTTATGAATTCTAGAAAACGTTGCGCAAAAGAGATGGTACATAAGTATTTTTCCAGTTAATGGTGGGGGGTAGAAATCGCCCATTATTAGGGTGTTGGGTTGTGCCCTAATACTTTCCAGTGTATCAAGAAATGAGGAGTGGGAATCCTGGGGCATGGTGGGGGGTCTGTAGCAAGCTACAATTTGGATTGCGGTCTTGCCCAGAGTTAGTTGCACTTGGATGACCTCGGATGCATTCTGCTGTGCATCTAGCCTGGAGGTGTGGATATCCTTAATGAATATGGACATGCCTCCGCCTTTAGTGCTTCGTTCTGGGTTAGGTGGCCGAAAGGTGTGGTATGAATTGTAGCCTGGTAATGCAGAGGTGCTCTCTGGAGCTTTGAACCAGGTCTCTGTCACTGCACAAATGTCAGTGTTCTCCATTTTAAGGAGTGCCTCGAGTGTGTGCATTTTGAGGTTTAGACTTCCAGCATTGAGTAGCATTACCCTCAGATTTTGCTTGCTTGTACCTGTTACGGTGGTGACTTTGTCATTTGAACTTTGCCTAAAAAGGCACTATAGGGGTGGCAAGAGCCTTAGCCAGTATCCGGAATCCTAAGGGCTACAGGTGCAGGCCATCTCTGGCAAAGCATCGTGGTCTGTCGATCATGTCATTCCAGGCAGACAAATACTGGATCCTCTTAGAATGACACCAGAAGCTTAGCCAATTGTTGAAGTCAATAATTTTGTCCTTGTACTGTGGTATCATTCTGGGTGATGGCAGGATGCTACTCAGGGTTAGGGTAGCTCCTCCATGTCTCTCTTCATGTAGTCCAGGGAGGTATGTCTCGGGTCATTCACACCAACATGGACAATGACAATGTCATCTTTGTACTTATTGTGGAGTGACCTGAGTGCATGCATTATGTGGCGGATCCTGACAGCTGACAGTAACTTTCTCCTTGTTTAGTCTAGTGAGTGGAACATCAGTGTGTCTGACTATAGAGTCACCTATGACTAGAATGTTGGGTACATTGTTATGCCTTATGGTTTGTGGTTGAGGGACACACTGAGTTTGTGGGCTATGTGTCATTTGGGTTGTGTTGGGGGGTGGAGTTTGCTTGCGTTTATGCTTTGGATGTCCCTGATGCTTGGGCAGGTTTTTATTGAGAGCCTCCGCGAATGTAGGTGTGTGTGTTGTGTTTCTGTGTGTGTGTTGGTGGTGTAGGTTTTGAGGGACTGTGTGTAAGTGTGGTGTGGTACAAGTGTTTACCTTCTCCTCTTGACTGTCTAGTCCAGTCTTGGGTGAAGAGAGCGTTGCTTCCAGTTTGGCTATGTAAGTGCATCTCTCACAGGTTGTAGTATTGGGTGGTAGGAGGAGAGGGTTGTCTGTGTACATGAGGCAATTGCTGCATTGCCCCAAGATGCCCAGATTCATCAGGTAGATAGGAGAAATCACTGGGAGCTGACCCTTAGACATAACTGGATAGGTGCTTATTTATTAAGTATTAAAACTGTTTTCCTCTAGACAAGTGTGGAAAGTTGAGTGCTGTAGTAATTTGTAGCTTATTTAGTGCTTACAATGAGTTCTGAACAAGTGTTGAGCGCAACGAAACAGATTTGAGTGCTGAAACTAGAAACCTGGCTAGTTATAAGAAAGAAAACTAAGCTAGAAGGCTTCCCTCCAACACAAAAAGGCTTGGGGGCTCAGCCTACAAACAGTCTAGACCACTTAACAGGAAAGGCAGGAAACAAGCTTAACATTTTTTTTTTGTTCTCTTTCCCAGATGCTCTCTTTGTACACAGTAGGAGTGCCTGAAATCAGAATATGATCTCACTGCACTCAATTGAGTGAGCAAATAAGATGGGCCCAGAAGGAGTATCCAAACACAAATTTACAAGAGGGATGGGCAGTTTCAACGCCACTAAGATTAACACCAAAACAGGGACGGTGGGTGGGAAATCTAACTGAAGAACAGAGTCAGAACTTCCAATTCAGTTAATATTCATGCAACACTTCTTCTTTTGGCTTTTCCCGGTTAGGGGTCGCCACAGCGGATCACCTGTCCACTCATGATTGGCAATGGAGTTTTTACAGTGTCGAGTTGCCAGCCCGGCACACACATGCACACACTCACACCTAGGGCCAATTTTAGTGTGTCCAATCCACCTACAGCATGTCTTTGGGATGTGGGAGGAAACCGGAGCACCCGGAGGAAACCCACGCGACCACAGGGAGGACATAGAGGGCACCCCAGCCGAGAATCGAACCGGCGAACCTCTTGCTGTGAAGCGGCAACACTAACCGCTGCACCACCGTGGCCGCCCAATATTCATGCAACACAATTAAATCAATTTAAATACTGTATTATTTGAAAAAAGTGCAGATAAAAAGTTACTTAAATTCTCTTATACGTCCAGTTGAATACAGCTAGATCTTAAACGGCCAAAGCTGAGGTTTTTAAGCAGAAAATATTTCAAACTGTACCACTTAAATAGGCGTCCTTTGAATTGAAGAGTAACTTCACCACTCTTTGAAGGAGGAGACCCTCTCTCTCTCTCTCTCTTTCAGTACTACAGATTTTGGTTAAACAGGTAATGTCCAACTAAATCTCTTATCTGGATTATGTTGCAGTCAGAAAATACAGGCATACATACAAATATTTAAAGAACTGGCATTAATGACCTTCTCACCTGCCAATATACCAAAACAATTGTTTCCATAATAAGTGTTAAGGCTGTTCTTAAAAATATCTAAACTAGTACTTGCTGTAATGTAGTCTGTTCTGTGCATCAGCTGCTCTAGTTAGTACACTTCTCTGATAATGCCAAGCATTCCGAGGTGATGGTCTCTAAATGCCCTATATGTCTGAATAAGATCTCCTTTCAAATATCTATAGAGAGAACACTGTACAAGTTCAGATATTTTATTCATAGTAACTTAAACTTTCACAACCGTGGGTGCCCTTGGTATATTTCCGCTGTACTCCTTCCAGTTTACTCATACTTTTTTTCTAATGAGGCTTTCATTTTTTTATTCCATACTTAAGTTTGGGTATAATATAACTAACAAACAATGACGTTGTCATTTCTGATTTCCTAGACTTTTTAAACACTTTATACAACCTATAGATGTTCTTCGTGTTTCACTGTTGGTCATCACACTTGGGTTATCTGCCTGCAGGTAGCCCTCAGTCGGCCCGAATAGCAGAGATTTAGTATTTTAGTGTTGGATGCTATCGCTCCAGGACAGACGTCAGGTCATCAGGGGTATAAAAACAGGCAGCTGTCGCCATTACATTAGTCTTTCTTGCCGAGGAGCCCGAACAAAAGCAGTTTGTAAGTGCCGGTCAGCCGCTACCTGAATTTTCATTTACGAATTGAATAATCCTGAAGTCTTCTAAAGCTAAGTACCCCATCGGGGATGCTTTTTTCTTGCTCTAACCGATGTCAGAAAAAGTTAACAGTTGTCTTGCCTGTGGAAATCAAATTCCTCAGAGATTTCTATCCTTACTATGTCACCTGTTTAGGCCCAGACCACAACATCCCTCGCTGTCGGTTTTGTGCCTTGTTTAATGCCCGAACCATTCGTCGTCGTGCTCTTTGTTGATAAATTCTTTCACTCTCTATCTCCGTATTTTGAAATGGCTTTGGTAAGCCATTCGACTACTGATTTTCTGAAAAAACGTAAGGATAGACAGAGACTGCATAGGTCCAAAACTGCTGACGACGCTTCCGTTAAGCTAGTCTCCAGTCCGCCAGTACTCGGTGAGGCGCTTTCGTGGACCCTGATGCCCACTTCAATGAATTCACAGGCCTCTACCAAGACCCATTTGGAGTCCGGTATGCCGCGATACTCTACATCTATGGAACCTGCGGATGTCTCTACCTTGGATGGGTCCGGAGCCGCTGTGCAGGCACTGGCTTCTGAGGCACTTCTTCGCTCATCCAATGTTAGACTCGGACGACTTTTTTTACCAAAACTACCGGGTTTCTTAGGCCCAGAGTACGCACTATGCCTAGAAAACCAACGACCAAAGCGCATGCACCTGCTCCCATGCCACAAAAGCAAATGCTTAGAGTGGTCGAAGATCTTATTACACTGATTAGGGAAGTCAACCTTCCCCTGTTAAGAGACAGAGTTCAGTCCCCTTTAGCTTTTACAGACCAGGAATCCGATGACTCTCTGAGATTTCTGATTATGAAGACATGCCCTTATCTCCTTGTGACGCATGTGCCCTGGCCCAGCAATCAAGGAGCCACAATCCTCACCACTAACACCAGAGAGGGTGTCTCATATATGAGGAAAGAATAACAAATACAGTAAAGTACAATTTCCCTTAAGAGCACACAGAGATCAAAGTCAGTCAGGGGCTAGTCGCTCCCGTGCTCCCCAGGTCCCCAATAAAACTCCCCACTGATAGAGCTGTAGGGTCCAGATCTCAGCCTAGTGGGCAAGCTAAAATCACCAGCACACTCTGTCCAACCAGTGCTTCTTGTCCCTGCCCAAGTAGCTGACACACACACACACACACACACACACACACACACACACACACACTTTGAGATAAGAGTTTACACAACCACACAGACACTTCTGGGGAAGGCTGGCACAGGTTCTCCAGCTGTGCCCCTTTTACCCAGACTATACTGTAGTACCAGCTGCCACCACCCACTAATAATCAGCTACTCAAAGGCCCTTAAAAGGGTGTGCAATTATTACTGTGCAATATTATTATCCAATTGGTAGTATAGCCCATGGCTAAAGCTGTTAGAGTGGCTTTGTACAGTTTTACCAAAGGGCATGCAAGTACTCTTGTTGCGTCTTTCGGCTTTTCCCGGTTAGGGGTCGCCATAGCGGAACTCAATCCGCTAATGATTGGCAGTAGATTTTTATGTGCCGAGTTGCCAGTCCTGACGCACAACCTTCAACGAAGGTACGCCCATTCATGCATGCCTCCACACAGAAGACGCTCCAGCTGAGAATCGAACAGGACAATGTCTTATTGTGAGGCGACAACGCGCAGCACCACCACCGCAGTCAGCATGCAAGTACTCTTAAGAGCTTAAATTATCTCTACACAAACCAGCCACAATTAAAAGGTTGTAAAATATTTAATAATAATAAATTAAAACCACAATACAATACTTTCTACAATACAGTACTAGTCAAGAGTTCAGAGATCACACACAAATACTTAAAATAATTCAGTAGTACAGTTCTGACATAACAGAAAAACACTTAGTAGTTCCTAGCTATTTCTAAAAGAAAACACAAGTCTAAGATAACTTACATAAGACAACAGGCAGTGCTGTGAGTTAGATGGTCAAGACAAAAATGCTTAATGCCTTCTGATTCTGTTTAAATTGCTGTTTTCAGTCCTGATTCCCATTGCATCATTTCACACTTTCCTGGTGTTCCCATGCTAACAGATACTACATTCTTGTTATCTTGCACCTGCAGGAAACTACAGCCATAAAAGACATTCCACATGTAAACTCTAGTAATTATTCTGTAAGTTAAAACAATAGGCAGGATGCTTCACTCCAGACTCCACTCCAAATTCTAACTTCAAAGGGACACGCACAAAATAATTTAAACTTCAAAGGACAGATAAGAAATGCTTAACTTAGCTTTCTTTACAACAGAGGGCAGTGTTGCTACATTGTTTTGAAGTTCAACATTTCACAGCATATTCTTTCAATTAAGAAAACAAGTCTGTAGTTCAACATTTATATTTACAAATGATAGAATTATGTATAAAATCTTACTGGCTAGGCTGGCAGCCTTCACACTGCTTATGAGGATTCAGATGCAGAGGAATCCATTCCCTCTGCCTCCCCTCCAGAGGATTTTTCTTTTGCACTGGGAATGCCAAGACTATCCTCAGTCAAAAAAGAGACTCCGAGAATTTCTAGAGTTGCCTCGGCACAGGCCTTTAACAATACCCCTGTTTTGGATGATGTTTTTATGGAATCCAGTCTTACTCCTGACGCTTTACCTCCTACCCCTAGGTAACCAGACAGGTACTACAGAGTACTTGGCACTCACAAATTTCTTTTCAAGAATCCTACTGCTGACCTAGAGATAATTTCCCAGGGACCTAAAGGCATTAAGGCTACTGCAGCCAAAAACCCTGCCCCTTCAGACAGGGATTCTAGAGCTTTAGACAGATTGGGTAAGAGGATATATACCGCTGCAACTCTTGCCATTGAGGCTTTGAATTGCCAGTTTCACGTGCTGAAGTACCAGCATCATGTTATGGAACTAATTAAACAAAAAAATGTTGTTGCTTCCAGATTGTACAGAAAATAAGGATTTACAAGAGTTAATGCATTCTGCAAACCAAGTTAGTAAACATACTTTGCAGTGTGGTTTTGATGCCTTAGAAGCATCTTGCAAAGCTGCTGTCACTGGGTCTGTACTGAGAAGGCATGCTTGGCTGAAGGAGCAAATCTTGCCAGACCATGTCAAAGGAAAATGACTAGATGCTCCATTGAACCAGGAAAGTTTGTTTGGCGCAAAAGCATAAGTTGTTCTTAAAAAAAGATGGAGGAAAAAGCTAAATCTATGCAAACTGTTAAAGATTTCTTGCAGGTGCAGCCACCTAGATTCAATAGGCATTGGCCTTCTAAAAACTGGTCCTTCCAGTCCTTCCCAGGCATTCTCAGTCCAAACCCAGGGGCAACAGGCGACCAAGACTACAGTCTCTGGGTATGCAGAGATCTACACAATGGAGTGCTCCCTCCTCTAAAACAGGGAGTGATAAGCCACCCCCTTATGGAAAACGTTCACAATGACTTGTCTATCTTCCTTCCCAGCAGGGCTCAAGTTCTTGCACCCCTAGGAGGAAATCACCCTGCATGCAAAAAACTGGATGTCCATTACCCTGGACCGATGGGTCCTAAACATTGTATCCCAGGGATACAGATTCTACTTCCACTCACTGCCAACCCCAAGCCGGTTGCCAGACCTTCCTCCAAACAGTGGCCAGAGGCTCAGAAGCAAGTACTTTCTCTTCTCAGTATCAGGGCTATTTAACCTGTGCCATTAGAGCAAAGGGGACAGGGTTTCTACTCCAGACTGCTCCTCATGCCAAGAAAAGGTTCTTGGTGCCCTATCCTAGATCTGTCAGTTCTCAACACCTTTTTGGTGGTCCCAAAATGCTGACTCTCTGGAACAGCTTCTTCCTATACTAGCCAAGGACGCCTGGGTAGTCACCCTAGACTTAAAAGAAGCTTATCTGCACATCCCCATAAGGGAATCTTGCAGGAAATATCTACATTTCAGAGCAGGCTCTATGCACTATCAGTTCTCTGCACTTTCCTTTGCCTTATCTTCTGCGCCCAGGGTATTCGCAAAGTGCCTGGCTCCAGCCATTGCATACTGCAGGCAGAGAAATATTCAAATGTACCCATACTTGGATGATTGACTGATTCAGGCGGACAGTCAGGAATTGCTACTTCTGCACCTGGTATTTGTAAAGAGACTTCTAACTTCTCTGGGTACATCATCAACGAAAAGAAATCACAGCTGGTGCCCAGCCAAAAGATTGCATTCCTGGGAGCAAGCTTGAACACAACTTCCCAGATGGCATTCCTCACGCCAGAAAAACAAGTTTATTTGACAAACTACCTCAAACTAATGGCCACCAAAACCCAGCTATCTGCAAGAAAAATACTGCAAGCACTAGGGTTCATGGCCTCGTGCATTCTACATGCAAGACTGCATGTGAGGAAACTTCAGTAGTACTTAAGTCTCTGGTGTCAACATTCTCAGGACCTGGAAACACTGACTGTTCATCGTGTTTCACTGTTGCAGTCATTACCATTGGGTTATCCTGCTGGCAGGCTAACCGCAGTCGGCCTGAGTTCCAAAGTCTAGGTCCGGCGTCGGTTGCTATCGCCTCTTCCCTAACGTCAGTGCGCCAAGAGTATAAAAGATGCAGCCAATGCCATTTTCTTCAGTTTTTCTTGCCACGAGGTACCCGAAGCAAAAGCAGTTCACAAGTGCCAGTCGGCCGACTCCTGAGATTTTCAAATTCGAATTTCAAAACCGAAGTCTTCATTAAAGCTAAGTACCCCGTTGGGGAAACTTTTTTCTTACTCCAGACCGATGTCAGAAAAAGTTAATAATTGTATTTCTTGTGGGAAGCAAATACCTCATAAGGATTTTCATTCTTACTGTATTCCTTGCCTAAGCCCAGACCACGACATTGCTAGTTGTCGGTTTTGTGCTAGATTTAACCGTTAAGCGTTGGTACAATTTTGCATTACATTATTTTGGCAGAAGATTCAATTATATAATGCTGTTGGAACAACCGACCGGAGTTTATAAAAAGCGCAAAAAAAAAAGGACAGGCATCCGAGGTCCAAATTGGCGACGGGGCTTCTTTTAGGCCTGTCACCGGTTCTCAGTGAGGCACTTTCCCGGCCCCTGATGCCTGCTGCCTCAGAGCCACAGGCCGCTTCCGACTCCCACGTGGAGCAGACTAGGCTGCTGGAAACTCAAGGTATTGGACACTCGGAAAACTGTTCCCTCAGATGGGTCTGGAGCCGCTGAGCAGGCATCTGCTTCTGAGGGTGTTTTCAGACCTACACAGTTGTATGTAAAACCATCTTCAGTAACAAAGGCAAAGACAAAAGCACCTCTAAAGACAAAGAAACAAGTACAGCATTCTCCTGGACTGGCCTCCATGCCTAAAAAACAGATGCTTAAAATGACCTAATTACTTTGATCAGGGGTTCCCATCCCCCTCTTGATAAGAGGCCTAGGCAAGAGATAAAATATGAATCTTCTGATCAGGTTTCCATTTCCTCTGATTCCTCTTCTGAACAGGAATATTCCCTTCCTCCCTATGAGGATTTTGATGCTGAAGAAATCTATCCCTTCAGCCTCTCCTCCTGAGGATTATTTTTTTGTGGACACCCTGCATACCATGAGGGAGCATTTCCACTAGGAGAGCCAGGATTACTCCGAATCCAAGAAAAGGCTCAGAGACTTCCTTTTATTACCTCAGCACAGGCCCCTTGCTATTCCTCCCGTTTTAGATATTGTAGATGTATTTTCAGAGTCCGGTCTGTCTCCTGACTCTTTACCACCAGCTCCTGTTAAGTCAGACAGATAATACAGGGTGCCTGATTCACATAAATTCTTTACAAAAACTCAACTGCTGACTCTTATTTCTCAGGGTCCCAAGGGGGTCAGGGCTTCCACTGCAAAAAACCCTATCCCCTCTGATAGGGATTCAAGGGCCCTGGACAGATGGGGAAAAAAGATTTATAATTCCGCTACCTTGGCTGTAAGAGCTTTAAATTGTCAGTTTCGTATGCTTAAGTATCGGCAATATCTTATGTCACTGCTTAAACAGAAAATGTTGGCAAATTCAGAATGTGCAGAAAACAAAGAAATGCAGGATTTATTGCATGCAGCTGAACAAGTGGGAAAACATACTTTGCAATGTGGTTTTGATTCTCTAGAGGCCTCCTGCAGGGCCGCAGTTACCGGTTCTGTGTTTAGAAGGCATGCTTGGTTAAAAGAACAGAATCTGCCCGATCATGTTAAAGCAAAACTATTAGATGCTCCTTCACAGCATGATACTTTGTTTGGTGTTAAATCAGAAGATGTGTTGAAGAAAATGGAGGACAAAGCTAAATCTATGCAAACAGTCAAGGATTTCTTACAGGTACAGCCTCCCAGATTTAGCAGAAACTGGCCTACAAAAAATTGGTCCTTTCCAGTGTCAGACAGGCCACAAAGAGGCGGATACAGACGCCCCAGAAGCAGATCACAGCCCCAAGGCTCATACACGCCTAAACAATGGGGTACTTCTAGCTCCAAAGGTGGAGAGGAAAAAAATCACAGCGATACAGGAAACAAGTCTCAATGACTTTCCCCTGCCAGCACCAAGCACTTATCTTCTGGCAGTTCCTTGGGGGGGACTAGCATTTTTTTCACAAAATTGGCACATGGTCACTCAGGACAAATGGCTCGTATATATCGTGTCTCAAGGTTACAGGTTCCACTTTCACACCCTGCCAAGACCACACAGTATGCCAAACCTGCCACGCAATCAATGAGCAGAGGCACAAAAACAAGTCTCATCCTTCATGGACATGAGAGCCATTCAGCAAGTACCACAGCAAGAGCAGGGACAAGGATTTTACTCAAGGCTGTTCTTGGTACCCAGAAAGGACAAAGCCTGGAGACCAATACTGGACCTGTCCATCCTAAACACATTCCTGGATATTCCAAAATTCAAAATGTTAACTCTGCAGCAGCTTCTGCCCATGCTGGGCAAGAACGCTTGGCTTGTGACTCTAGACCTAAAAGAGGCATACCTGCATGTTCCAATCAGACAATCATGCAGTAGATACCTCAGATTTATAGCTGGCTCAATGCACTACCAATTCTCTGCACTGCCCTTTGGCTTATCTACTGCGCCCAGGGTCTTCACAAAATGCCTGGCACCAGTAACTGCATTTTGCAGACAAAGAGGGATACAAATCTATCCTTACTTGAACGACTGCCTTATTCAAGCAGAGAACAAGGACATTCTACTACAGCATCTGGCGTTTGTAAAAAGATTACTAACAGGTCTAGGATACACAGGAAACTAAAAGAAATCAAAACTTGTACCCTCTCAAGCGATAATATTCCTGGGTGCAAGCTTAAATGCAACTGCCCAGATGGCTTAACTCACGCCAGACATGCACAGACAACTGACTACTTATTTCACAATGTTGGCAACAAAGACCCAGTTATCTGCAAGAAAAATTCTGCAGGGGATGGGCTTCATGGCATCCTGCATACTAATTCCATATGCAAGACTGCATATGAGGAAACTTCAATGGTATCTAAAAAGTGTTTGGACTCAACATTGCCACAGCCTGGAAACAACAATTACCCTCATTCCCTCCCTGCAAGAGGAGTTTCGATGTTGGGCAAAAGCCTGTCACCTCAACACGGGACAGCCATTCACCTTACCCACAGCCAGACAGACATTGACAACAGATGCATCAGATTATGCCTGGGGGGCACATATGGCAGGAAGATGTATTCAGGGAGCATGGTCCACAAGTCAAATGCATCTACATGTCAATCAAAAAGCTCTTCAGAATGTCCTGACAGCCTTCGAGGACATAATTCATCCAGGACAACTACTGATAAACATGGACAATACTACAGTCATACAGTACATAAACAAGCAGGGGTCTCACATTCTTACCCCCTCTGCAGACTAGCCATGAACTTGTGGGAAACAGCACTGACCTACCAAGTACATCTACAAGCACAATTCCTGCCAGGAAGGATAAATACTCTGGCAGACGAACTAAGCAGAAACCTAATGGATCCCCGCGAGTGGAAATTGGACCCACAAATATTCAGCATAACAAGGAATGGGGATGCCCGGACGTAGACCTATTTGCTTCTCCTCACAACTACCAATTACGGAGATTCTGCACAAGGATTTATCACAAGCAAGCATGAAAAGTGGATGCTCTATCCTTCAGCTGGAAAAACCTAATGGTATGTGCTTTTCCTCCTCTGCCTCTCCTCCCCAAGGTACTCCTCAAGGTCAGACAAGAGAATCCAAAAATGATACTGATTGCCCCAGACTGGCCCCGCCAGCACTGGTACCCAATCCTAAAGAGCTTGTCTCAATGCCCAGCTTAGACATTACCTCAAACTCCACATTTATTGACCCAACAGGACTGTATGATACTGCACAGCCAACTGAGGACCTTAAACCTGGCGGCATGGCGTATAATGTAGCCATTCAAGACACACCTCTCTCTAAAGCAGTGATGGATGTTATTTTGGAGGCCTAGTACCAGAAAATCTTATGCAGAAAAATGGAAGAGATTCTATGCTTGGAACCAGACACACGGTATTGACACAACTGCTCCAAATATTTCTCAGATTTTGCAGTACTTAACTGAGATGCTGGATAAAGGCCTTTCCTTTTCGTCAATTAAAATTCATGCCTCTGCTATCTCAGCTCATTACAATACAGAACCACCTATTTTTTCTCATTAGAGGGGCCAAAAACATAAGACCTCCAAGGAGAGCACCAATACCTGCATGGGACCACAACTCTGTCTTGGAAAAACTCACACTGCCTCCGTTTGAGCCAGCCTCTACAGCTGATATAAAATTCCTATCCTGGAAAACAGCTCTGCTCCTAGAAATTACCTCAGCTAGACGAGTCTCAGAGTTACAGGCACTCATGGCTGTGGAACCCTTTATTATTTTTCACCCGGACAGGGTTTCTCTAAGGACAAACCCTACATTTATGCCTAAGGTCGTGTCCAGTGTGGCC
This sequence comes from Protopterus annectens, assembly GCF_019279795.1. Taxonomy (NCBI): domain Eukaryota; kingdom Metazoa; phylum Chordata; order Ceratodontiformes; family Protopteridae; genus Protopterus; species Protopterus annectens. Next base: position 88,395,015 of record NC_056744.1, read on the forward strand.
CTTAACCAAACAATTAATTTGCCTACTTTTTTCCCAAACCTACAGAATAAGGGTGAGAGACTTCTCCATTCTTTGGACATTCACAGGCAGCTACGCTTCTACTTCGGACAGAACCAAAGCTTTCAGAAAAAACTAAACAACTTCTATAGGCATATACCGCAGGATCACAAGGAAAGCCTATCTCAAAACAGACTATTTCAAAGTGCATAGGCCACTGCATTCATTTCTGCTATTCACAGCATGGCAAATCGGTGCCTAAGGGCATTAGGCTCCGTCAACCAGAGCAGCAGCCACTTCAGCAGCCTTCCTCAGAGGAGTACCAACCAAAGACATCTTAGAGGCTGCAAGTTGGAGTTCAGTGCATACTTTTAGAAAGTACTATCACTTACCTCTCTACTCTAAATCCAATGCAGGCTTTGCCACTGCAGTTCTGTAGGGCCTAATAGCTTCTCCTAATCCTATTTAGCATCAGCCTCCCAACCTCAGCTTTGGGATTCAACCCAATGGTAATGACTGCAACAGTGCAACACGATGAGCAGAGTACAGTTGTGTACCTACCATAAATGTAGATGTTCGAGTGTATTCACTGTTGCAGTCCAAGTTACCCTCCCACCATCCCCCTTTTTTTACTGGAACCTATCTGTACTTCTCTATCCTATACAACCTATGTGGTGTATATGCTTGTAGATGAAGGAAAAGTTGTTTTTTGTGTATGCATGCTTATTGGCATTATTTAGCTTACCTTTTTAGGGGCACCTGACATCTGGGGCAAGAAAAACTGAAGAAAATGGCGTCGGCTGCATCTTTTATACCCCTGGTGCACTGACGTCAGGGAAGAGGCGACAGCAACCGACGCCGGACTTAGACTTTGGAACTCAGGCCTGACTGCGGGTAGCCTGCCAGCAGGATAACCCAATGGTAATGACTGCAACAGTAAATACACCCGAACATCTACATTTATGGTAGTTACACAACTGTACTTTTCTGTCATTCCTTGTCTAAGGGCAGAGTTCCTTTGCTGGGCAGAGACATGCAACCACAACAAGGGACTTGCTTTCACTCAACCCCTCGCTGCCCAAACACTGACAACAGGCTATGAGTGGGAGGCTCACATGGCAGGCAAATGCATTCAAGGCAGATGGAACCCAGGACAAATTCCCCTGCATATCAATCAAAAAGAAATGTTAGCCGTACAGAATGCTCTGACAGCCTTCATATACCTTATCCTTTCAGGACAACAACTGATAAAGGCAGACAACACCACAGTTATGTGGTACATAAACAAGCAGGGGGGTACTCATTCCTACCCACTCTGCAGATTAACCATGGCCCTGTGGAACACAGCCTTGAGCAACCAAGTGCACCTGTGAGCTCAGTTTTTGCCAGACAAACAAAATTCACTGGCAGATGACTTAAGCAGAAATCTGCTGGACCCAAATGAGTGGAAGCCGGAACCCAAATCATTCAAACATCTAATCCACAGGTGGGGGACTCCAGAGGTGGACCTCTTTGCCTCCCCCCAAAACCATCAATTGAGCACATTTTGCACCAGAAATCCCCACAGCCAACAATGGAAAGTGGATGCCCTATCCTTTACATGGGAAAAACCTCTCCATTTATGCCTTCCCCCTCGGCCCCTCCTCTCAAAAAAGTACTACTCAAGATCAAACAGGACAGGCCAAGGACAACCCTTATTACCCCAGACTGGCCATGCCAGCACTG
>NC_056744.1:88711736-88801622 GCF_019279795.1 Protopterus annectens
TTCTGCTCTGGTTTATGTTCATTAATGTCTTTTATGAAGATGACCAGGACTCAAGGTTTGCTGTATTTCCGCTTACTGGTACATGGATATAGATATGCCAAGTAATACATAATATGTGTAGTCAAACAGACATCCGCGAATGGGGAACATACAGCATCAGTCAAAAACACTGGCCAGATGGTGACAGTCCAACAAGTTCTACACTTTACATATGCACACTGGTGTCCATTGTAGGACTCCAAAAATTGCTCCGTTCGCAATATCAACCAGCTGTGATCGACCCAGAAGAAATGACAGCCGTGACTACGGCACAGCTAGACATATGCACCACCAGCGTGTTTAAGGTTGATGACAAGTGTCCATGAAATGCAGGACATATCAACAGAAATCCCCAGATTGTCGAGTCCATAGAAGTGCGTCCACATCCCAGTCCCGCACACATGAAGGATGTGTAATGTGTACCGTCGAGGGTTGCAGCCATGGGATCCTGGGTATGCAGAAATGGGGCTCTGTGTTGTTTGGCAGATAATCCGTTGGCCCGCCCCGTGGGAGGGATGTGGGTATAGCACATGCCTTACTCCCCACTAATGATGCAAAGCATCCGCCGGATAATGCTGAAAGCAGGTGTGAAATGTGTACAGCCCTATATCAGTGTCCAGTAGGCGATTCCCATGGATGGACAAGCGTACGACCAAGATGGCACCCATAACTGGAAACATGGCGGAATTACACAGCTGCAGTAAGGCATAGCACAGGAAATACAGATAGGGACAACATTAGAAATTCCCCATACAAAGTCAGACCGTCGTGCGAATACCAGCGTACACAGCTCTCAATCTGCCATCACCAAAATGGAGTTCACTCGCTTCCATAATGTGGAACACATACTAATGGCTCACTAACAACTTCAACTAGGAAGGTCATAGGATGGTTAAACTATGCTGTTCCCACTCAAAGAAGATCCTTTAATGAATTAATATGATTAATGTCAATTGACCATGGATTACACCTGATCAACATAAAATAACCGCTGGCACCTTATGGCACACAATCCAAAAAACACATAGGTAGATGAAACAGTGTAGAAATTGTCCAGGACAGTGCCCAAATGGTATAAAAAGGTTCCTTTATATACAAGTAAGCGCTTTCACCCGTAGGCTCCTTCAGACTTACACATAACATAAAAGCATTCAGGTTTTAAATATCCCCCCTTACATTTTCATTGGTCAATTTCTCATCAAACAATGAACAATTAACCCCAGCATATAAAGCGCAAACGCAATGTTAAATACTCACACATATATTAACATCTTTAAAAACATCTTATTAAAACATGTATTATATTATATTGTACTATGCCTAATTCTCATCAATTATAAATCCAACAATATATATAGAAAATATGTATATTATATCAATGTAAAACAGTGGTAAACAACTGAAAGAGTGGACTAATAGGTGTTACATGTATAGCTGTACCTAAACTACATTCCTGTTATTTGGGTTTAAGCCACCTGCTTCTCAAAAGAGGCTTAATCCGTGCTTCATCATTCAACCCTGGTGTTTGGTCAGCTCTCCACCTAATAATCCAACTCAATTCGCATTCTAAAGTATAGTTGATAAGGTCCCCCCCTCTGGGATAAAAATCTAGCCTTTGTAAAACACTGAATTTAAAAGTATGCCTTGGGATCTGCTCATAGCCGGCCATAGGCATAGGCCAACCCGGCGGCTGCCTAGGGCGCCGCACTAGCAGGGCCACCTTTCTAGTAGTTATGTCATGTAGGTACACCAGGATGGGGGCACCATGTGTTGTGGTGGTGGGCGCCATGGAGCCCTATCGCCTAGGGCAGCGGTTGATCTAAGGCCACTCCCATGCTGCCGTAGGAGGGGTAGTACGGTCTGCAGGTATGTGCTGAAGTGCACATGAAACAGCGGTCTACAGGGATTACCCATAGTGGCGACACCTGCACAGACGGCTATAGCGGGACATACACACGACCATGCACACAGCTCAGATAGACATACACACACCATAAACAGGCAATGATACACAAGGTTTATGGCGTGTACGGGTACAGTGTCAGTACAGCAAGGATAGCTGTCCGCCACGATATCCAGCAGATGTCTCTAGGGCGTGCCAGAATATGGACGTTGCATGGACAATGAGTGGATATGCATCATACCACAGTTCTATGTGTCAGCCGTGCAAATATGTGATACATGGGACAGACAGCTGTCCATGCAAGAGCAGCGCTATGGGCATGACATAAGTATGTATATATTCATTGAGAGAGATACAGACGGACACATGTGGCAAGGCCGGGAGTGTAACGTACACAGCACCACCCCACCACACCACAGCAGGGCGCACATGGAGAACACGCTACGGAGGTCGCCAACCACAGCAGGCACACAGGCAGTCCACGAGCTGCGTCTCACCATCCACAAACACAGAGATGTCGGCAGGATATAAGTGTTCTGTGGAACCTCTAAAGCCATAACCTATGAACCCATGCGTCTGGGAGCATAGACACACACACACAGCTGGCAGGCATGGGGATTGCCCTTACCCCCACCTACCCAACCGCACGACAGTATGACACAGGTATGGAACGTGCTACGTGGACCACTGAACACAGCACCATCAGAGGCATACGTCTAGGTGGGTGACAACATCCGTAAAGGAATAGATGCCAATAGCCAAGGTATGTGTCGTGAAGTGACTAAAAGAACTACTCTCTCTCCAAGGGCAGCTGGAAACACACACACACACACCTCACACACACACGGGGAAGGGCCGGGAGTTGAACCTACGCTTACCTACATGAACACACTACAGCATGATGCATCTACAGAACGCGCTACCGAGATTACTGAGCACAGCGCTGTCAGAGGCATACTTCTAGGCGGGTGACATCATCCGTAAAGGAATAGCTGACAATAGCCAAGGTATGTGTTGCGAAGCGTCTAAAAGCATGACCATCTGCAGAGGCAGCTGGAAACACACACACACACACACACACACACACAGGGAAGGGCGGAGTTGAACCTTACCTACATGAACACACTACAGCATGATGCATTTACAGGAGATTACTGAGCACAGCACTGTCAGAGGCATACTTGGTGACATCATCCGTAAGGAATAGATGCCAATAGCCAAGGTATGTGTTGAAGTGACTAAAAGAACTACTCTCTCCAAGGGCATCTGGAAACACACACACACACGGGAAGGGCCAGGATTTGAACCTACCTACATGAACACACTACAGCATGATGCATCTACAGAAAGATTACTGAGCACAGCGCTGTCAGAGGCATACTTCTAGGTGGGTGACATCATCCGTAAAGGAATAGCTGACAATAGCCAAGGTATGTGTCAAGGCGTCTAAAAGCATGACCATCTGCAGAGGCAGCTGGAAACACACACACACACACACACACACACACACACACACACACACACACACACACACACACACACACACACACACACACGGGGAAGGGCCGGGAGTTGAACCTATGCCTACCTACATGAACACATTACAGCATGATGCATTTACAGAACGCGCTACCAAGATTACTGAGCACAGCACTGTCAGGAGGCATACTTCTAGGCGGGTGACATCATCTGCAAAGGAATAGATGCCAATAACCAAGGTATGTGTTGCAAAGTGACTAAAAGAACTACTCTCTCCAAGGGCAGCTGGAAACACACACACACATACACCTCACACACACACGGGGAAGGGCCGGGAGTTAAACCTACGCCTACCTACATGAACACACTACAGCATGATGCATCTACAGAACGCGCTACCGAGATTACTGAGCACAGCACTGTCAGGAGGCATACCCCTAGGTGGGTGATATCATCTGCAGAGGCAAGGCAGCCGATAGGGAATGAAGACAGAGTGCGCAGTCACACAGCATGTTACCATCCCAAGGTGGGCATACAGTAACACGGTAGTGCTGCACTCGGGAATACCAACTAACTACGGAGCACAACATCACGACATGGATACGGGATGCACCACAGACAGTATACCCTATGAGAGGGCAACCGGCGTGCATGATGTAGGCAGCCATTGTGGCATATCAACCACATATGACCCACCTGGACGGCCACCATGGCTATGCAGGATGTCATTGGCCATGGCTACACTCCTAGTAGCAGACATCAGTGCCGACTGTACTGTGTACCCCCGAATGGCGTACAGGACATGCCCTCACACCTAGCGGTCGCGAAGGGGAAACATACATGCACACGGTGTATCTTCACAGACGTGCGCAGTGTGCACTGTACTGTGTGTCCATCTACACAGCTGCCTACTGGGCATGCTCACACACTTAGACTCTGCAGAGTGCAGACATGCATACACATGGGGTGGAATCATGGAAGGGCAGAGTGTGGACCGTCGTGTGTGTCCACCTACACAACAGCAACCCGGGCATGCTCACACACGTGACGGTTGCAAAGGGGAAACATACATGCACACGGGGTATCTTCACAGACAGGCGCGGTGTGCACTGTACTGTGTGTCCATCTACACAGCTGCTTACTGGGCATGCTCACACACTTAGAATCTGCAGAGTGCAGACATGCATACACATGGGGTGGAATCATGGAAGGGCAGAGTGTGGACCGTCGTGTGTGTCCACCTACACAACAGCAACCCGGGCATGCTCACACACATAGTATGTGCTACGCGCCGTCCGGCATGCAGACGGAGTGTACACACCGCAAGTCACGGCCAGGTAAACCCGTACACACGCACAGGGTGGACACACATGCAGTTACACATACACACACAGATGACATCACAGGCATCACGGGTGCAGGCTGAACATGTACACACTGCAGTGAACACTGTAGCTGCCATGCCAGCACCATGTCATCAGTGCAGCAGTATGCCTCACTGTCCAGCAACAGCATGTGACGTATGTCCACAGGTCTATATGGCGGTGTACGCCCATCATGCAGAGTACACATGTACTATCAATGATCCCACAGGTGTGATGTAGTCCGCCCATATCGGTATACATGGACAGGCATGCTCCACACATACCACGGGCCTGACACAGATATGACACATGACTGCAGCTGTACCACAGTGAAACAAAGTCCGGATATGTCATATCTGTGATTGTCCGGCTGTGTGCATGGACTGCACACAGGACACATACGAAGCCTGTGATGTACCACATGCATAACACTGGCGCACGTGGTAATACACACGAATGGAAGGTGGACACATGTCTGTGGTATGCTCCCCCTACAGGGTGTAGCGGTATTGACTGGGACACATACCCTTGTACAGTTTGCCTGTGAAAGCTGTGATACCATACCACAGTCCATGTTCCATGTATGTCGACACACATGTCACAACGTAGCAATGCATACACACATGGCAACAGGGGATACATGTGACACGTGTACTGTGCATGGTGCAGCCATGCATGAGTGGTGTCCGATGTCCATAACACAGTTGCAACCCCCTACCACATGCATACCCATCATGGGGGCCGTCATATGGTGGCATAGTAACAGCACGCATGGCGGTATGTGTGTACATCATGTGTTTAAACACCTGTCCACATGCATGTGTGCAGGTGGTGGTCACAGGTGTGTCACACACCATCCTACCCTGCCATGTGCATACAGTCTGCTATGTCGTTACATGACAGTGCTGCCATAATGCATACCCATCGGTCAGGTGTCATGGACCATATGTCACATGGCTACTGTAACCCCTACCACCTCCCAAGTGCATATATCGGCACAGCTGCCAGATACAGTGTTGGTACGCATGATGCACTACATACCGCTGCACGCCTGCACATATCCCATATAGCGGGTGTGGCATTCCCAGCACCGACATGTGTGCAGGAATGTGTGCCCATGTATGCCACAGATCGGGGGGACTATGTGCCATGTGCCACACATCACTGTACACCATGGTAGAGATCTGTACATACCTCGGTGTGGGGTGCATGGATGTGGATGGTGCAGTACATGCAACACGTCGTCCCTCCGTGTTGACATGTGTGGTCACCACCATGTCAATGTGTCAACATGTATGTATGTCTTCTGCCTGTTGTGAGGGTGTATGCAGATATAGTGTTGTGAATGGACACTAACCACACAGGGTGACCATCCCATACTGGTGCTGCATTGTACGACCCTGTCAATGCCATAGTTGTGAGCCATACTGGCCACCTGTGCAAGTCCGCCCCCTGTGACATGGCATGTGGGTGCATTGTATTGTGAGGGTGCTGACCACACAGGCAGGTGTCCCCATCTGCACTCAATGGTGTGTGCACCATAGTGGTGTACACCCCGCGATTGCGGACATATTCCTGTACCGGTACAGCGTCCTACTGCTGCACAGCGTGCACCACAGCTGACAGGTGACACTTGCGGTCAGTCGCCAGCACGCTGTGTACGACACCTGCAAAATGTCACCATACCTGTACTGTGTCATGCCATGTATGTGATGTCTCTGTCCACCGTAGCCTGTGGCACTGACCACAGGCGTCAGGTGCAGTATATGTGTGGACATGTGTGTCATGTACCGTGTAAACAACGTTACACTATATCTGGCTCCGTGTTCCACAGGTTTACACGTAAAACTTCTCTACTTGCAATCTAAACTGTCTGTTCTCTATCACAAAAGCTCAGCACCTGCTCCCACTGTATTCCTACATAGGTAAAGTACATGTGTACTAGCCGGAGTACTACACTAGCCTAGAATCCCCTTGAGTACCCACTTCCCTATAGGTCCCTTCTGACCCAGTTACACAGCAAACGCATTCACGTTCTCTGGCATGTTGAAGGGGCAATTGCTAGCGACCTCTCCTGTTCAGATGGTGAATCTGGGCATCCTGAGGCAATGTTACAGGTGCCTCATGGACACGGACAAGCCGCACCTCCCCCACTAAACATAGTACATGTGAGAGATGCAACTATATAGCCAGACAGGAGGCTGAGCTCTCTCAAACCACAACCGGCAAGACCAAACAGGAGGGGAAGGACACCATGCACACCACAAACCCAGTGTCACATGGAACTATCACAAATGCTAAACAAACACATGAACACACAAAGACATACTCGGAGGCACTGTTAAAACATGTAACGAACCTAACGAGGCCTCCGAAGCAGACACCCAAGCAACTGCCTCCACAAGACATAGGACATGCAACACATAGTTCTCAACGTCAGCGTGCTAAACAGTCATAGCCCTTAAGGCCACACACAATGCCAGACACACCTGTAATAGGTGATGCCATAGTCAGACACACCGACGTCCCACCCACCAGACTGAACAAGGGAATGATCACAGTAGGCTGCCTGTTGGGCGTTGGAATCCGCCACATAACACATGCACTCAGGTCACTCCGCAGCATGTACAAGTATGACGCGGTCATTGTCCATGCTGGTGTCAACGACCGGAGACATACCACCCTGGGATACATGAAAGTAGACATAGAGGGGCTCTCAGATTGTGTAGCCCAGGCCAGCATGACCCTGACCCTGAGAAGTATCCCACCCTCATCAAGAATGATGCCACAATACTGGGTCCAAATGATCACCCTTGATAATTGGCCTGATTACCGGTGTCAGTCTGAGGGGATCCAATGCCCTCTTGCCTGGGATGACATGCTTGACATGCCACGCTTCTTCGCAAGGGATGGCTTGCACCTGTTGCCCCTGGGCTTCAAGAGTTTGGCAAAGGCTCCTGCCACCCCCACAGTGCCCACTGCAGGCAAGGCTGGAATGATAAACCTACTGCCCTAGACTACAAACCTGGAAAAAACTAAGGGTAATACTGCTCTGTGCCAGTAGTCTACGCCCAAGCTGCACGCCCTCAAAAGCCCTCCTCAGTATGGAGGACATCGATGTCAGTGCTGTGACTGAAACCTGGTTCAGGGCTCCTGAGAGCACCCCAGCACTAGCAGGTCATACCTCATATCACGCGTTCAGGACCCTAACCCAGACTGAACCACAGAAGGAGGGGGAGTCTCCATTTCCATGAAGGATACCCACACCTCCAGGTTGGCAGAAATGCACATAGCAGCGGGGACCATCCAGGTGCAATTAACCATGGGTAGGACTGCCCTACAGTTTGTTGCATGCTACAAACCACCCTCCCAACCCCAGGATACCCGCACAGCCTTCCTGAAGACACTGGGGAGTATGAATGCTCTCACAACACCATCATATTGGGTGACATCAACCACCCATACATAGACCGGGAACATTACCCAGGACACAACACCCTACACCAAAGGTTCCAGGTGTTCATACACCCGAATGCTGTGGAACACCTATGCACCATACCCACAAGGGGAGGAACTATACTAGTCCTGATCATCACACATGGGGACGACATGCTCCACACAGGATGTACATCCCTCAACGGTGAGGTCAGACCATATAGTGATCTCACTGGAGATCCGTATCCCGTCCCCAACACCGGCAAGGGAGACCACAGTGAAGACCTCTCCACAGCGAACCCCACACGTCATACGACTGGTGTGGTACCCTACAAGTCCTCCATGCCAGTGGTAAACACAGGCCACGCTGTTGAAACCCTTACAAATGCCTTCTACGAGCACCCCCAGGAATGTCTGGATCCAGCAATCCCTAATAACATCAGGACCTTGTCCACCAAAGGCAGGCACATGGTCTGGTGGACCCCAGCCATAAACAAATCGTACAACAAGAGGTGAAAGCTACTACATGACAGAGCAATATCACTACCAGGGAAGGCATCACTGATTAATACTGGCGGTAGCATACGATCACTCATACAATCATCCAAGGCCGCCTGTGGGACAGGACTTGCAAAGGACACATAAAACAACCATAAGGCCTTCCTTAGCTATGGTAGGAACATGGGTGGAAGCTCACAGTTATGCTCGGAATTAGTCCAGACTGGTACAATGATCACTGAACCCACAGACATTGCCAACAAACTGGTAGACAGGTTCCGTGCATACATCTACCCTCCCTCCCCCCAAGAGGGGAGGTATCTATCCCAGAGTCTAGCCTCCCAAACATCTCGAATGCCCAGGTGAGAGCTGCTATCTGTAAAGCAGAGAACACAGCATTAATGGGACCAGACGGTGTCCCCGGCTGTGTGCTACACAACCTCAATGAGGGCCTCAACCCGCACATAAGGCTGCTGTTTAATCTTAGCCTTACTACAGGCTACGTACCCGATGGATGGCATACGGCAACTGTGGTCCCACTCCACCAAGGCGGTGCTCCTACGGACTCTGGACATCACTGCCCTATAAGCTTGATGAGCCTTGTCTGCAAAGCTATGGAGGGGACCATAATGGAGCCCATAAATGAAGACATTGGGGAATGACAAATACTGGAACATACCCACATTGGCTTAGTCAAGGGCAGATCCTGCCTCCTGAACCTGGTCGACCTGTTCGGAAGAGTCACTAAGGCCATTGATGGGGGTACGTCAGTTCGCACAGACTACCGTGACCTGGTGACAGCGTTCGAACCAAACTCCATGCGGGCATCATAGAAAGGCTCACCAGCGTAGATGTAGAGCCATATGTCACATGATGGGTTGCCAACCAGATCAAGGTCAGAACCCACAGGGTTAGTGTTCCTGGTGCCATGTCAGACTCCAAGCCGGTCCCGAGTGGTGGCCCACAGGGCTCAGTCCTGGGAATCCTCCTGTTTGGCATTCAACTTTCCGAAGTGCATGCAAACATAGGGGGATTGTGGCAGACAAGGTATGCAGATGACTGCAAACCAGCCACCATAATCAACACCCCATCAGACACAGACATCCACCTGAGGTCTCATAGAAATGGATAACTGATGCCAGAGCCATGGACTGAAGCTACATGCCAGGGAAGGTATAGACCTACCCTTTGGGAAAGACAAGTTAACCCCGAATTACCACATAGGTGGTAATCCATTAAACACGGTAGACATGATCAGGGACCTGGGGACCCAACTTGTCGGTAACCTCTCTTGACACTCACATTGCCAATGTGGTTGGGAAGACATTCCACATTGCCCACCTGGTCATGAAGGGATTCACATCCAGATCAGGGGAGGTCATTGTACCCCTGTACTCTTCACGCATCAGACCAATGATTGGGTACAACGCCCCATTCGGAATGTACCTAACCCGACACCTGCAGCAGTTGGAAGGACCCCAAACGTTCCCCAACACAGGGATAAAGGTGCTGAAACATATGTCACACGCTGCCCGACTGAGGGAACTCCGGCTCTATACCTTCTCATACCTTCTGCTCCGAGGTGGTCTGTGCCTGACATACACGGCCATGTCCAACCTGGGTTTCATGGACATGCTCCACCTCCTAGGATACAAACAACCACGAGCACGAGAGCAACAGACACAAACCTCAACACGGATATAAATAGGATGTGCTGGAGGGACAGGTTCATCGCCCAGAGACTCCCTACACCATGGAACAGATTCCCAGCCCTTGTGAAGCAGAGCCCCTCACTGACTCTGTCTAAGAGTAATCCTGACGAGTGGATGGGAGATCGTAGGTATGCCCCAGGAAACATCTCTGTGTCACTGCTGGACAGAGGGACAGCAGACCAATGGATATAGTATCCTCATCCTAAGGGGTGGTGAAGGCCACACACACTCTGGCTAGGCTTACACATGCCGTAGGGCACATAGCCTAGTATGTACCTATGCACCTATGTACCTATGTAGGTGTCCAGGCAGGTTGCGGGTACATGTGGTATGCTGATATTGCCAGATGTGCCTGTGGGTAACCCACAGCTACACGTGGGGGACTGATAACAGTGCTCCCAGTAGGCACACGCGAGTACACCATATGAGGCATACAGGTTAACAGAACCAACATGGTGCTACATATGTAACCATCACACATACCGTGTACACAGCTCAATGCATGCTGCACCTGCACTACATGGTATGTCTGCTGCATGATGACAGTACACAACCCACGTCACATACGCACCTGTCACCTGTCATACACAACCACTGCAACATACACATCACACGCTATGCGTACACAGGTATCACATACACCTCTCACTATCTTGTCCACCCTGTGCATCAGAATATATTTGCATAACCGTGCACCGATGGTGTGGATGACAGTGATGCAGCAGAGGCTTCATCATATGCACAGGGTGATATGTGTGCCAGGGGCATAGGCTGTACCAATGGATGACATCATGTGTGTGTGTAAGGGCCGGTGCATTTACTGGGCATGACTGTGCAGAATGCATGTGGATGTGGTGGAGCCCTACAGTTGTGTCTGCCATGTGTGGGTATGTGTGTACACAGTTCAGCCATACGTGATGCCTACACGGGGTATACTTGGCAGCCCCAGACTGTACAGTGCAGGTTGTACGGCTCAATGTGTCTGTCTGCGGCCATGTGACCCGTGCCTGCCTGGGGTCGCACGGGCACTACCGGGTGGAGGTATGGAGTGGCCACTCTCCGATGACACATGTCCGCTGGAACCGTGTCCATGCTGGGACCGGCCAGGGCCACGTCCACGTGGTCTGCTGTGTCCTGGTGTGTTCGGTGTAGCACCAGCTGCACTGCTGCTGCTACCGGCACTCTGTGAGTGGGCATGAGAGGTGGCACGCACACATCGACCTACACTAGGTGGTGTTGCTGGCCTACGGCCACGTGTCCTACGCCTCACCCCTACCAGGTGTTCCAGCACAGACAGCTCACGCTCGCGGATTGACATGCCTCGGTCGAGGATTCCAACCATCTCACCTAATCGCCTATCCAGTACATTAGCAATCTGCTGTTGAGCATTCGCCAATGACTGGATGTTCTCATTTAGGGAATGGATTGTGGCCCTCTGCAGCCTCTGCCCTTCTTGGTTCTGCCGTTCAGCACGTGCCTGTGCCGCCATTACAGTCTGGAACATGCATCTGGTGATACCAGCTGCTGCACCCTGTACAGCAGGTGCATGTCTGCCAGAGGTCCTCCTATGAGCAGCACCAGCCACATGCCTGTGTAGCACATCACCAGTCATTACACTGGCAACATGGTGTGTATGTGCACCTTCTGTAGCCACCACACATTCCTGCTCAATGCCAACAGACGCTGACTGTCCTTCCTCTATGGGCAATGGTGATGTGGTATGTGTCAGCATCAGAACCGTGTGCGGGGATGAGGGGGACATAGGTGGGATGGTAACCAATGGCACAGCTTCTGCCCCTGACAACCCTGCCTGTACCTCATGCATATGGTCATCACCGCTAGTATCTGTGGGGACACTAGCATCAGATGGACCACAGGAGGGGAACGCACCTACACCACCTGTGAATACAAAGACATACTGTAAGATACATTACACACACGCAGACACACACGCAGACACACACACACACACACACGCAGACACGCACGCAGACACACACACACACACACACACACACATGCACACAGACACACACACGCAGACACACACACACGCAGACACACACACGCAGACACATCATGCATGTGATATTGCAGATGGCATGCAGCATTCCTACACCACAGCTCAGAGAATGCAGGCCAGACATTAATAGTGGTAGTATGCATACTGCCCTGGGGTGCACACAACATCAAGCAGGTGTCATTTCAGTAGGCATGCAGTACACACATTCATGGTAGTTTGCATGCATCACCGTGATACACCATGTGGCCACAGGCAGGTTAACAGTACACATGGCTGGCGTCATTTTGACATGTACTCTGCCGACATGTGCGATAACATGTGGACATGTGACAATGGTGTCCCACCACATGCACCGCATCATACTGGGCATCACAGTGCAGTGTTATGTGTACAGGCTACAGATAGAATGCATATGTAACAAAGATGTCTGTGCAGGTGTGGTTGGTGTGAGCCGTGTACATAGCTATACAGTGGGGAGTACAGGCACTGTGCCACTGCATGGCAGCAGGACACAGGTATGTTTTTGTGCGATGCATAACATGGATGCATTGCATTGCCATGTCTGCAACACAGTCATGCTGTTCCACAGCACGTATATGGTAGACATTGGTGGCACCTCCTGTGGCTGCAGACAGGCATTACGGTTGTCTGGTGTACCACATCAAATGTACAGATGGTCCACTACAGCTATGATCGCACTATGTGTGGACAATGTGCAACGGTGTCTATCCACTCCAGACGTACTGTGTGGCAACATGCCTGTGGCTATCACCCATGGCCATGTTTGACTGGGTCATGGACAGTTGTGTGTGATGGGCATTGTGTACCCATCCCTGTGGTGGCCCATGTGACATACACCCATACAAGTCAGAGGTGTCACAATCCAGAGGGCTATGCAGACAACAGTGTGGATGTTTGCTATGTCGGGCGTAGGTCATGTCATGGTGTGACAATAGTGCAGACAGAACACCACGGGTGTGGGACATGTCATGTGCCATGTCACAACATGTGCACACAATGCAGGGGCATATGTCACATTGGTGACACCTGTGTGCTGTCCACATCACAGCTCACTATGTGGTACTGTGTGCGTACCACAAATGGTGTTCCAATGCATACTACATATGCATCCATTGTAGAACACCTCCACCATTGTATGCATAGCTGACTGCACATATCACACTGACAGGTACTGTGGTTTCATGCCGGTGTATACTAACGGTTGTATCTACTGTACATGGGTGGCGTGTGTGTCTGGTGGTGCAACCTGTATACCGTGACTGGAGCAGAACTCAGGTGTGCATGTTATACCTGGCCACATGGTGAATATCTATACACTGTAACATGCCTGTTACTAACAACAGTCTCACCTGCGACGGACCCATGGCTGTGCGACACGCCAGAGGTACCTGTATAGGGGCGACACAACAGTATAAACATTATCCATGACTGTAGCCACAGTAAGCACTGTGCATGTCACATCGTGTACCTGTGTGATAGCATGTGGTATGCACACGTCTGCAAACACAACATAGCATACTGTAGTATGCAGCTTGTGTGCCCATATACCTGGCATGTGTTGGTACATTACGTGGTGTACTGTGACACCCACACCTACGGCACATATCATACACATATGCAAGACTGACTTACCAGGCAGCTCCAGGCTCGTTGGTTGGGAGACACCCACCTCCACGATGGCAGCTAGTGTTTCTGCATGATGTTCCCTGGGTGACCCCAGACTGGCCAGGAGCCCCTCCGTGTGTGTGAGTGGGGGCTGGGTTGGTGGCCCACCACCTGTTCCACCTTGCTCTCTGGCGATTGCGGCGGCACGCTGTTTCGCGTGCCATATTAGGTCCGTGCAGTGTCGGCGTATCTGCTGGTAGGTGCGGTTGTTGCCACCCACGTCGTTCACCCTCCTGCGCATATCCTGCCACAGGTCATCCCGCTGCTGCGCTTGCTGTGGAACATGGCTGAATAGCAGGTCATAGTTGTCATGGAGCAATGGTATGATTACGTCATCCTCCTGGCGGCTGAAGGCTGGCAGCCATGAACGAGGCATTATCTGTAAGACATAATGATGGTGACAGGTCACATTTACACTGATGTACTGGCATACCGCTGGACATACATTGCTATGACATGTACAACATCTGCACAGTAATCTCTGCGATGCATCATGGCACTGACACAGCTGACATGTTGCTGTCACACCGTTAGGCGGCGGGTATCATATCATATCTGTGTGTCAACTCATCACACTGTACACACACCATGTTGATGGTAACCTGCTGTGGACATGTGTACCTGCCTGCACCTGTGTTCATACCAGTTGGCACGTGTCCCGATGTGCGCACAGTTCTACTGTTCACCTGGATGCTGTGTATATGCCGCTAGGCATCACAGACGCAGCCATTATGGATGTCAGCGGTGGCACTGCACACATACACGTGGACACCTGTACATGCATGTGTTGTGCCATGTACATCTACACAGCACTGTACAGGTGTTGGACAACCTGCCACGGCTCGCCTGTATTGCACATGTGATACACATGGGACATTGTGTAATCATATGACATTAGCAGGGATGGTCATACATAGCATGTGCGTGCATGTTGTACACCAACACACAGCACCTGTGACACCACAAGGTGCATCAGTGCCACATTACTGCTCTGGACAGTTGATAGTGCAAGTGCCATTTGGCCATCGCACCATGTATGACTGTGATGGCACGTGCAGCCTTGCTGGACAGGGCTGCATGGTATGGCAGGGTATGTCACATACATGGCACAGGGATGTGTCCCACCTGGGGGATACTGGTATTGGGAGGGTGGCTGTCCATTCCATATGTCATTGCTATGTGTATATGGACATTACGCATGTCTATCATCATGGTGTGGACAATGGCCTTCTGCAAGGTAGGCAGCATGCTGCTTGGTGGGGGTGTGTATGGTGCATGCTGGTATCGCACATCCATGCATACACATTACCCCTGACAGGTGCTATGTGCTGTGATATTGTTCAACACAGTGCTGTATGTGCCCGCACAATGATATTCTGTGCACATGGATGGTACCCTGGCCTGACATGGGTACCACATATGTCTACATCCAGTGCCTGCTGCCACCGCCATGTCAGCGGGTGCACCACACAGCACCATCCCTCCCACAGGGACCGTGGTGTTGGGCACAGCATAGATATCCATTTATGGGGACAGGGATGTTCACATAGCGGGGGCACTGATGGTATCATCCATCGGACCATACACGGATGACGCACACCTCACACACCCAGCCCATTCAGTATGTTGTTCGCAACACTGACACAGCTATACTGCTAGGCCAGGACATTCCCAGCCGTACATACACAGATGCATGAACATCTGTCTGTGGCATGGGCTACAATGACGGTGGGATTCAACACATACCGTGTTTGACTGTGGCTGGCGCAGATGTTCTGTGCACGTGTCTACACGGTAACCCTGTTCTACTGTAGCCAGCGGTGATGTGCTGTGCACATGTCAATGCTGCACATTGTGTTGGTGTCTGTCAACAGGGCAGTGGTGGAACACGCAAGGGTATTAGTGATCGAATATGCATGCCGCCCTGTACAGCTGTACTGCTAACATCTCAGGTGCTACTGTGTCATGGACATGCACACCTTACCTGGACAGGTGGTAGTGGGTTGCCACCCGTACCCATCACCTCTTGTGGGTTGCTATTATCCAACACCCTATTTGTATTGTATGTTCAGGCTATGCACCTGTGTGGGACATGTGGGCATGCAATGCGCTACTGTGTACCTTTGCACCCATTGCACAACATGTCACACAGGTACACTGGCAGCCATACACTTCACAGCTTGATGATGGTACAACAGGTGTTGTACACACGTAACACATATCCTGTGGGACATGGTCATATGTACAGGCATGTCCGACAGTCACATACCACTAATACCCCAATGTGATGGATATGCAGTACATGTGGCGGTACAGCAACTGTCACATGTGAACACCCAAACGAAACACCACAAAAATCACAACTCTGAAATCCAAGGCAAGGAAACAAAGATCATGAAAAAAAGTTTCGATAAGGCATAAACCACAAAAGAAATAGCGTAGTATCAATTTAATAACCGCTTTCGTCGGAAGACTTCATCAGAATACAGAATAAGAAAAAAACATCTTTAAATAACACATCAATTAATCAATCAAGCAATGATAAAAATTCACAAGTTAAAACAATGCAACTTTAAAGTGCTAGTGTGATTCAGTTGAACAGAGATGCAGTAATATTTTTGTCAATACTTAATTTGCTATTCCTTAAAAAACATTTAATATTAATTGTCTCATTTAAACCAGGATATTGATCAGATTTTAATCTGATCTTCCACAATGCTTCCCTTTGTTCAACAAAGTTCCTAAAATCACCCCCCCTCAAATCAGATTTACAAACCTCCACAACAGTAAATAAATTTTTTTGAAATTTCCACACACAACAGAATGTTTAAATAAGGTGTTTGATTCATCGTGAGTCTTAATACTGTATACATGTTCACGAATGCGTGTTTTTAAACACCTTGTCATCATTCCAACATAAAAAGCTGGACATGAACAACATAAACCAATGTAAATCACCCCCTTAGTACAACAATTAACATATTCTGGTACATGGAATGTCCTATCAATAGTTTCAATAACTATCAATGGCCCCAAGGACAAAAACCTACACGTTACAATTGTAACAAGGAAAAACACCCTTAGTACTAGTACTATTGCTAACTGTTTGTGTGTTATTAATCTCCAATGCCTTTTTAATGTTATAAGTGTTTCTAAAAACAAAACTCGGTTTCTCACCTAGTACTCTAAAGATGTCAACGTTCCCTTGAATGATTTTCCAGTTTCTTTCAATCAAATTCTTTATGGCCTGCCCATCAATACTCATTCCCAAAGAACAAACTGGTCCATCTAAACCCTTGTTAATAGATGTTTTAGAAATTAATGCGGCAGTATTATTAACCCGGTTATAATCTAGTAGTGCTGGATAATTGGTATTTCTCTTACTCAATACTAATGTAATAGTTTCGTCCAACATAGAACTAGGATACCCTCTATTAAGAAACAATTTTTTGATAAAAACAATTTCATCCATCAAGTCATGTTCAGATGAAGTCATTCGACAGGCCCTAATAATTTGTCCCTTAGGGATATTCTTAATGGTGTGTTTTTGATGGGCACTGTCGAAATGAAGGTAACTATTTGTAAAGGTTTCTTTACGGTGTATCTTACTATTAAATCTTCCATCCATAGTGTCCCACCTTAAGGCAACATCTAAAAAATTAACACACAATCCTGAGCTCCCTAGAATAGATTTCAAAAAACCAACCTGTTGATTAATCTTTATAAGAAAATCATCAATTGTACCTTGGTTACCTTCAATAATAAAAAACAAATCGTCAACAAATCTAAAATATAATAACATATGAAAACTAGTCTTCAGCGAGCTCAGAAAAAAATCCTCCCACCATGACATAACCAAATTGGCATAGGAGGGAGCGGCGGAGGACCCCATCACAACACCTCTCTTTTGTCTGTAATAGGAATTCCCAAACAAAAATTAATTATGATGTAACAAAATATCAAGAAACCTGCAAATTGTAGAGACTTGACCACTACTAAATTCACCATGTTTACTCAATAAGGTACGTATGGCATCAACACCTTCGTCATGGGGTATACATGTAAACAAAGAAACCACGTCTATGGTAAACATGATGTGCTTCTTAGGATCAAAAATACATTTACTAGCAAATTCATTAAACCTGTTTAAAAAATGCCACGAATCTTTAATATAGGATTCTTGCTTGGAAACCAAAGGTCCCAAAGTGGCATCCAAGATTAATGAAATACCCTCAGTTACTGAATGGGGGGAAGACACAATAGGCCTAAATGGAGGATTGGTAGTACTTTTGTGTGTTTTGGGAATGCCAAAGAGAACCCCTACCCTCGGTTTATTAATCACACAAAATTCATAAACATCCAGATCTATTTCATTATTCATAAGAGCATCATACAAAAGAGAATGTATAAACCCCTCTTTTTTCTTTATTTCATAAAGGGTAATAATTTCATATTCATCCTGATTTTCTAGTAAAACTAACATCTCCCTAATGTATTGTTCTTGTGTCATAATAACAATGTTCCCTCCCTTGTCACTTTTCATAAAACGCAAAAAACTATTTTTGTGCCGTAATTCATTAAAGGCTTTTCTCTCATTTAAATTCAAATTGTGTCTATGTCTAAAATTGCTTGTAAAAACATTATCAAGCTCCTTTAGACATGAATCCTCAAAGACTTTAATAGTGTGTACCAGAGGGGGGTTATATACTGAAGGCTTTTTTAATGTATTCCTAACTTCAGGAATGTCATTCAAAATATATGTAAGGTTTAATTTCCTCACAAATTTTTTAATGTCTAAAACAGTTTTTCCATAATCCGCCCTCACAGTAGGAACAAAATTAAGACCACGTCTAGGTACATCATATTCAGCATTACTAAAAGAAAAATCTGTTAAATTAATAATGTCAAAGTTTTCTTTTTCATGAATTAATTCTCTTCCTCGGAGGAGTTGGAGCCCAGAAAAGTCCGGCTCCTGGTGAGCATTGTCTTTTTGACTTGTGGGATTCTTTTCCCTAAAAAAGCCGAAGTAACCGAGTTGGACAAGTCCGAGGTGGTGTTGTTAACCGAACTATTGACTATGTTAACATTAGAATCTGTCGCAATGGCCCTACCGGCCTCCTCATCAGACATGTTGCCGGTAACATTGTTTAGGTCCCCACTAGTCTGTTTGCCCTTGTCATTGATGGAACCGGTATTAGAACTACTGTCAAAACCCGGTAATAAGGGTTTTTTCTGGTAATTTACAACAGGTTCGGCAGACAAAACTTTACTGTTGTTGTCAACAACAGCACTGTAAAAACGTTTGTTACCAAAATGCGAAGCCGCCATCCTAGACTGGGGCTCCTTGTTGCCAGGTACAAAAAAGTTATAAGCAGAAGCAGAATTAGATTTGTAAGAAGCAATGTCCCGTTCGAGTTTCATATGCTTCCTATTAATAATTTCATTAGAATGCTTGTCAACTTCGTCGAATAAATTACTAAAAAATTCGGATTGAACACGCTCATTGCCAACTCTCTTTATTTTTTTTTCTAATTGGCAAATTTCCTCCTTCAAAACAGCCATCTTGGCAGAATTGTTATCAATTAAAAGTTTCAAAAATGACATACCTACTTCGTTGAAGAAGGAAACGAGAGTGCCGAACATAGGGTCACCTATCTTCACCCCATTTGGACATTTAAAAAAACGGAGTCCTTTAGGCATGACCCGCAGTTCAATACAACGCTCAAAATAGTAATTCTCAATTGACAAGGAACAATATCTTTTCAATAATCTTGTCAATAAATCCTGTTTCTGGCTAAATTCTTCGTCGAGAAAAGAATAAGAAAAAGTAGAATGCTCACTAAAAGGATTGCTGATACCTTCCAGCAAAGGTTTAACTGCAGAGCCGTCAGCCGGAAGTTGACGTCTGGACCCTTTACTGCCGGCTTTGGTTGAATGTTCTTCCACTTCGATCACAGTATCCAGTTCCTTAAAGGAACCGCTTGGACTAGAGGCTTTCGCCGCAGATAATGGTGTACTAGCAGCCTTAGACACCAAAAACTTTAATGAATTCTGAATGTCTATTAAGGTGGAAACAAGTAAATTATTGATGTTAGAGCTGGAATCACTCCCAGGAGTGGGGTGAATACTTAAATTCAGTAAATGCTCGTCTGTCTCCTCAGCCATGGTGTGGACCAAAAATGCGAATCACCCAAACGAAACACCACAAAAATCACAACTCTGAAATCCAAGGCAATACCTCCATGTGTCTGGTGTGTTGCACCTGGGGTTATCCCCCCTTTGGTGGATGAACACATATGCTTCATGGCCCTGCTAGCCACACCCTGGAAACACACCCATCGCAGCATACACGGAACATGTGTACTACAGCCAGTACTACTGACGTCTGCTGACAGCAGTTGTTAATGGCATGACACCCCGGCAGATGGACAGTGTACATACATATGCTGACACATACCACAGTGCGCTTCTGTAGCATGTACATGATGGTAGGGACCATGCTATTCCACACAGAGACATGGCGGTACTGACCTTTTCACAGACGCCACGGTGGTGGTCATGTTCCATGCACATCTGATGTACGAGCACATGTGCAGGCTGTTGCACGGTGGTGTATATTCACATGTGTGGGGTGCATCACTTGTCAGCCATGGTGGGTCCTCGAGGTCTATCACATGCTCCAAGGCTAGCTACCTAAACATGACTGCCACACATTGCAGTGTGGGGCCTCAGGCAGTGTGGTGGTATGTCTGTGTTGTTTGGCTACATCCACATTCAATGTCACATAAAATACTCACCCAGGCATTGCAGACCGAGATAATGTTGGCAACGTGCCAGGCAATGGTGTACTTACCAACAATACACACTCTCACTTACTACAGGGTCGCAATCCATACATGGACATTGTAGTGTCCCTGTGGACACATACATGGTACTGACATGCACACATTATGTCCTGGGACACTGGCCCAATGTCACCTTCTGATGTCCCTAGCTGTTATGTCCCACCAACCTGTTTGGTATGTGTCTCTGCACCAGCCCACTATATTCACTGCTAGCCTGTTGTCGGACATTGTGTACCTTGACCGCCGCGCAGCCGCATCTCTCGCACTACCCATGGGTGGCACTGCATTGCACGTGTGGGACTGCAGTCATACACCCATGACTGGGCCGTTCTGAATGGCACTGGGGCACATCCTCACGAACGTGCTTCACGCAGACATTGATGGCCTCCATGCCTTTCCTGGCACCCTTGTTGGGCTTGTGTGTGCCACAGCATGCCACATACACATGCTGGCCACCTGTCGTACCGTTGCATGTGCGGTTGGGGTGGTACAGAGGCCAACACATCAGACGTTGTCCTCACATTGCCCTTCAGCACCATTCCACGTTCTGGTATTGGCAACGTACACATCCACCTGCACATCATACCCTGTGTCTCCGGATGTTTGGCTATATGACTCATGGACAGGACACACAGTGGTGCAAGCATATCATAGTACCTACTACATGTCAGGTACATATGGCATTACACAGTCCTCAGTCATGGGGCCCCTCATGTTCACTATTTGCTTACATACACAACATGCTGTCACAGAGTACTGTCCATGCCTAGATATCCCAAACCGACATACCTGGCGCCATTATTGCTCCACCAGCTCATACCGATACCAACCATATGGGTGTCAGTGTGGCGGATACATCATGTGGGTGTCATGGCATCAGAATGCATGACACATGGTGCATGCACATCACCTTTGCATAGCAATATTCACCCACTGACTATCACATGGATACTGGCCCCGTACATACATATCACATTGTACATGGTTGCTGTACACACATATGCCCCACATGGTCCTGTGGTTACCGTATTCCACTGTGGCATGGATACACTTCTGCAGGGCCACACCTATCTGTACTGTGCGTGATGCTTGTACATAGGTAGCCATTGTACCTGTGGCATACACATATCTACACACGGTCAAGGGTACAATACCACATTTATGGTGTACCTTCCACAACGGCTACAACTTTACATGGCACAGCATTGTCATGCCACAATGTGTACCAGGCTCGGACGGTTTACATATGCGGCTGACAGACGGAAAACACATCTGTACACATCTGCATACCACATATGCAGGGGTGTCTTCTGCTCTGACACGGACCATGTCCTCCGCATTACTGATGCATATACTCCTCATACATGACAATTGCGGTGGGCAGTGTGAACGGACTGCTCATGGATATGTGCACACATGCCACACTGCATGGGCTGGGCTTCTGTGTTACTTCTGCAGACACAACACACACCATGCTGTGGAACATAGGTCCTGTGCACATCCCACAGGGACACACAGTGGCAATGTTCATGTGATACCTCCCTTGCTGTTTGAGTGACACATAGTCATGGTACCACCACAGCAGCGGTACTGTGTAGACATGCAGTTGACACCTGCCTCTGCTGTTCACAGGACACTAGCATGGGGAGGTGACACTACTGTGTACACTGCACATGTGTTTACACATGGACCTGCCAGACTTCATTGTTGCCCACGGTGCACCTGCTACATATCCTTTGGGCATGGTTACTTGGTGTACCTTCCATTTCAGATGGCTATGATGCTACTACTCTGTCCCATACCTACAGGCCATATGTATCCTGTTATTGTACATACCAATAGGCGATACCTCCGTTATGCATGATATGCCTGTGATACTGTGTATAATGTCTGTCATATCCACCCTGACAGTTTTACATTACACATAGTTGACATAGTATCCCCTACTGCAAGGCATACGTGCACGTCGGCCGCACATTACATATGACATCGATGGTATATGCCCATACACATGTGTGCTGTGACAGTATACATACATGTCCTATCCCCTGCTATGGCACTTCCTTGTTGGACATCCACTGCCAGCATCGGCATGTGGTCTGGCATTGTTCTCTCTAATGCCCCCCTGTGGCAGCCCTTGTGGTGTCTCGGCTGTGTACATGATGTCCCACTGCTGTGCACACGGTGTCCACAGTCGTTGGTATGCTCAGCAGGATAGCACTACATAACCACCTTTCACCACTCTCTGCATTATGGACAAGTGTCATTACCTACAAACACCATTCCCATACAGTACAGCTTCGTCATACACATCATGCGTTACACACCCGTACATATCGTGTGTTCTACATACCTTGTCGGTGTTTCGTTCTGTGTATCGGTTTTCCGTTTTATTTCTCTTTCGGTTGTACACTGCTGGTTCGGTATGAGCATACGGTTTGAATATCCTGGGAGTCATCCTTATATCCGTCGATACCTGCAACATGTGGGTTCATTCCACCAATTGCTGTTCCTCAGTGAGTACTTGTGTGCATATCACCTGTGCATCTACTCCATTCGGACATTACGCGTCGTAACTGGGGTATGGTTGGATTCCTCACCTGGGCGTTGGCTATTTGCCCTACCTTCGTGGAGATGGTCTGTATTGTGTTATGTTATGTGTAACTGCAGCCGCTATGTGTGGCGACAGGTACATTTTGCAGTGGTGTTAGCCGTGGATTGTGTGTGTTGGGTATAGTATTTGGTTCGACATGTGGGTGTCCCTGTCCTGATGACGTCTGTTGATGGCGTTTTGCATTCCGATGTGTAACATGGCTGTTGTATTCCTTTAAACAACGCATGCAAGTATGCATCCACCTTTGATTGTGTTTCCCACGCGAGATGTTGCGGTTATGCAGATGTCATTGACTGCCTGTATGTTTGTACTGCTATTACGGTTTGTATCCCTTTAATATGTACGGTGGGGGATATCGGAGGTTGTAGGTGACGGATACGGGATTTGGGCCTTGCATCTCTACATACACGGTATGGTTGTCTGTGTGCTCCATCCCTGCCTGGAGAGTTGACAGTTAATTGTCTGTTGGTATGGGAGTGTAGGTTGTGTTGTTGTCATGTGGTGTTGGTATCGCCTGCGTGTGTGCTTCATGCATGTATTCCTCCATCACATCTGTGGTATATCAGCGGTTGTTTGTACGAGACGACTATCCCTTGTCATTCTGTCCCAGATATTTACAGTCATTGTGGTCCTGTTCTTGGGATGGCCTGTTTGCCAGTGGTTGCCACCTATTCAGGTGGGGATTTCTTGTCTGACACTTGTAGAACACACAGCAGTGTTTACGGGCCGATACGTGGCCACGGTCAGTACTGGGGTAGCACATACCTATTTCCGCGGTACATACCTATTGCTGTGTGACTTTGCCGACGTATCGTTTTGCAATTAGCATAGCGGTGTCATACATACGGGCATGAGTAGTACATGCATCCTTTCCATTTCCTGTGGGGTATATTCCTGTGCTACAATCTGGGACATTGTCACTTTGTATCTTTCTACGTCGCCACACGCCTAGCCAGGGTGGGGCTCTCACTACTACTTTGGGACTACTGGTGTACATATGCCTGTGGCTAGTGTACCGTATGCCTACACATATTATTCCACTCTGCCTCTTACATGGCACCAACATACACATATTACGGAGACACACACATTACACTCGCACAGCAACACACACGGCACCCTCACCGCACACATACACATACTACGGCACTCACGGGGACGGTTGCACACAGTACCTGCGTGGGCCGCGACACCGGTGGTGGTGTCTACCTCCCCCCACATATCATCATACTATTACCCGCGCATGTACTGTTACAGTACTGTGGTCTGGCGATCATTCCGACTCGCAGTTATGCATTTCGGTATGTTGCCCGTTCCATGGTTGGCGGTATCCTCTTCTGTTAAACCTCCCGGATGCTCAGGTTGTCGTTTCACTATGTATACTATGTACAGATATCGCGTGTTACATCTCAGTCACCTTACATCCCTCTGATTCCCTGTCTTAACTGTAGTACTTATATGTATATGTGTACATATATTTCTATATATGTAATTATATCTATCTACATATATGTATATGCACATATATATATGTTTATATGTATACACCTTGCGGCGAACGTGGCAGCATACAGCAACGCCGTCTGCTGTAGGACCCGCGTACTGTTCAGGTGTTGGCGTTCCATGCTCCATTGGCTGTTGAGTGTACAGTGTTTGGGGGCTGCCTATGTTGGAGTCACACATGGGGCCACCCATACGGTACACTTTATGGGTGGTCATGTTTGTGTGCCATCCATTTCACTGTGTGTGCAGGTAGGGAGGTGTCAGTCCATGGGGCCTACGCTGTCAGAGTATGTGCTATACGTTCCCTCTTTGCCAGGGCATAGGCATATTGGGTACGCCTCCGTCTGCCTACTGGGGCTGGCACAGTGTGTTCATGGTCCTGAATCCTCTGTGCCTGGACTGGCCTTGGCAGTTGTGGTGGGCTTTGTGGCCCTTCACCGTTATGTCCCTGCAGCAGCTGCTTCCGCAGTATCATATTATGTAGCATGGCACATACTATGAATATGTGGGCACATGTGCCTGGAGAGTACTGCAGGGCTCCACCGGATGTATCCAAGTACCGGAACCATGATTTCAGCATCCCAAACACACGCTCTATGATTATTCTGGTTTGTGCGTGTGCCTCATTATGGCGTTCTTGCATGTGTGTGTGTGCATTTCTGATGGGAGTCATCATCCACGGCTCCAGTGCATAGCCAGCATCCCCCACAAGGTGGCCTTGTGGGATGTCCCCCCTGGCGAATACCTGGTACAGCTGTGAGGCATGCCAGATATGGGAGTCGTGGTAGCTTCCAGGGCTGCCAGCACACACATCCATGATAATGCCCTGCGCATTGCACACGACCTGGCAATTGATGGAGGGGAATCCCTTGCAGTTTATGCAGTGTCTACCCTGCTCCCCAGGTGGTGACTTGATTTGTATGTGCATACAGTCTATCGCACCCAGTACCTCCGGGTATTGTGCCACATGGTGGAAGTGGCGCACATTGCTAGCCAACTCCTCCTGAGATCTGGGGAAGTATATATGCTCATTGGCATGTGGTAACATGGCATCCAGAAACTGGTGTAGTACCCTGGATGCTGAGCCTGTGAGATGCCCATTATATCCCCAGTTGGCCTTTGAATGAAAGGTACCTGTGGCCAGTATTCGCAAGCTTACACATACCTTTGTGTCCACTGGGATGGGCTCCCCTCTGTTTCTTGTTCTCAGGCGTGGCCGGCACAGCTCCACTATTTGCTGTAACGTGTCCCTATCCACCCTGTAACGCTCTACTATCTCCAGGTCTTGTAGCCCCTGGTAGGTTACCCTTGGTCTGAACACTCTCCTTCTCCTCTGAGGCCTACGGTAGTTGTCGGCACCCTCCTCCACAACACCGTCTGTCACTAACACATGCTGATGGATC
Organism: Protopterus annectens; assembly: GCF_019279795.1. Lineage (NCBI taxonomy): Eukaryota > Metazoa > Chordata > Ceratodontiformes > Protopteridae > Protopterus > Protopterus annectens. The sequence goes on from NC_056744.1 coordinate 88,738,241, forward strand.
ACGGCCACGGCAGCACCCAACATGTACATTTTAAAAGTTCCCCGTGTGTTTACACCTATGGTGCGGCATTTGGGAATACACAGCTGTGTATTGTGTGCATTCACACTTTATACTATTGTGCTGTACACCCGGTGATGTCATAGGGTGTGTCTGTACGGCCGTATCTGGGGATTATCTTCCGTGTTTTACCGTTGGCACTGCAACGCTGTTGCCTTTGGTGTTGCATTACTCTTGCCTGCAATGGATTACTTTTTGACCTTCCCTTACTATTTCTGCACGTTGCACCTACTATTTCCTGGCATGCATCCTGCAGAGCCCTGTCATGTGTAGTTTCTGGGACATGGCATATCGTGCGTTTTGTGTGCCGCCGCCATTGTGCTGCCTGTCTGCTTGCCTCTGCTGTGTCAGGTCTTCACTCTTTGCAATCTGCTACCTCCCCTACTTTCTGTGCATTCATATGCCTCCCCTATCCCATTTTGCAGGTTTCTGCATGCAGAGTTGTCAGCTGCCGCCGATTGGCCTTCGTGGGTTGATTAGTGTTGATTGCTCATTATTACTCCAATTACACTTCTTCCGCATTTCCTCATATTCTCAACATCACCTTCCTGTTTCCGATGTTATTTGCGGGGCGAGCGTCACATGACTGGGTTAAGGGAACGTAGTCATCCTCGTGCACATGCACCTCTGCGTGCATTGTGTGCTCTCAGCTCAACTATTTCCCCACACGCCGGTCCTGCAGCTGTGATGTGCAATGTATAGCCCAGGTTTGCTGAGCTCCAATGTGCTTCCTCCTACAGTGGCACACCCCTCTGCAGGTGACATGTATTCCCTCTGAGCCACTCCTCGGTGTATTACCGCTGCGCTGTTTGGTACAGCCTTACGCCGGCGGGGGTTTTGCGATTCAGTATTATCTGCCTCATTTGCATGGCATTGACTACTAATTCATAGTTACCACGCTGAACACTGCCGCGAGTCCTTGGCAACCCCTGCACCGTGGTTGTGGCTTTCCATGCATACCATGGTGTATTATGGCTGTGAAGCTGATGTGTATTACGCTGCTGTTTTATAACATTGTCATATTATTTCATTGTTTTGCACCTTCTGCAAACATGTCCTGGGGTTCTGCTGTGAGTTTCTGTGGACATACCATTTATGTTATTATTTACATGTTGTGCATGTTTTCTTTTGACATTCTCTGTGTATTTCGCCATTGGCATATGGTAACAGTGTGATACCTGAGGCTGACAGCCTTCCGTTACTCCTATGTTATGTTTGGGAAAATGTAAACCGTTTTTTTTTGGTTTACATTGCCGTGGCCTTATGCTACGCCTGCGCCACTTCGTGGATCGCTATATGCCTTCATTTGCATGGTGCAACACCGCACATGGGGTGTTTAGCATACCTACGCCAGGGGCGGCGCAGATCCGGTGCACACCGGTAGTGCATGTGGAATTGGATCATACCTGAATCGCTCGGCGGCCATATTTGGTGTTGTAACACCTACGCTATGCGTGCGCCTGGCGCAAGGTTCATGAATCCCAGGGAGTGTCATTATGCTAGGTTACATAAATCAATGTCCATGACGATAGTGACCTGGAAGCTGAAACAGAGCAGATTTTTATTCCTTTTGACTCCTACCTACATCCTGTTGAGTTTAGGTTCCCTTTATATGCTCAAATGTAGCTTTGGCACAAAACGACTAGAGGGATGCCCGACTACTGTCCCACATACGATACGTGATAGAGTGGGTTAAACCCCCTAAGTAGGTCATGCCTTTTGTTTTATATTACTCTCTGCTTTCTTTGGCATTAGAGTGATAACTTGGACAGAAAGGGTTATGACTGTCCTTTGATTCCATTCTGTTGAAAATCAAAAGGTAATGTAACAAGAGTTAACCAATATATTCTAAAGAAGCTTGTTTCTTCTTTTAGAGTACAAACATGCATGTCTTTCTTCTCTGTTCTGCCTACTCATCTACTTCCACCAGGTCTAAACAATGTTTTTTAATCAATGACTTGACCGCCTTAGTTACGTTAACATTACAATGTGTTTAACATCATTGATCAATGACATTGAACGAGTGTATCTTCATATATCTAAGGGATGATGGGATTTAAACAGGTTCACGTTCACTAGAACTAGAAGGTGAGAGAGAGGTGACATTGCTAGATGTGAGAAATCTCCATGGGTAAGGGCGGGTGTTAAATGCCTGGTACTGTCTTTTGGAGTTAACTTGTGGCACGCGCTTCCCAATTAAAAGGGATGTTTAGCTTTTCTGAAGGTGGGAGGGGCTTGGAGTTGTCGTATATAACTGAAGTTCTCTGATGCAACATCTCCATCTCTGTCAAATCTGGTGTTGCAGGCAGACAGCTTTCCTGCAATACTAGGTCTGACATACTGATGCTGCACAGGAGCTCCATCTGTAGGGCAGAGTCAGTTAATGCAGGCATGATGCCTATTATGAGTCCTGATACCAGCAGTACAGCTCCACCTACATGTGGAGCTGAAATTCGGGACTGCAGGCCATCAGGTTTACCATTAGCTATGCCAAGATTCACCTTGAGAGCACATTTCTTGGTATAGGCTCACAGGCTCATAGGTTAGTACTAGGCTAACTGCCCTTGTGAGCCACTGAAAGCCTAGACAATTATCCCTTGTGAGACTCAAACCCTGCACCTTGTGTTTGTAAGGCAAACACCTTAACCATTAGGCCACCCTCCCAACCAAATCTGAGGTATAGGCTCATAAAAGTTTGGGACAGACAGTTTCAAACTCACATACCTCCTACTTAAAGGTAGAAGTCCTACCACTAGACCAAAGAGGAACAGGTATCCATATAATGTGATTATGAATGGAGTTGCTGTTAATTAGCTGTCCTGATTTGTGCAACTGTTTTCAGTAAAAATAACACATGGTCCCACCCCACTCCCTTCCCTTTTGTCATTAGAAACTTTTTTTTTTATTTTATTTTTTCACAAACCCCTTTTTTGGCTCTCAGTCTCAGTCAGTAACTAAGCGTTTAAACAGCTTATCCGATGAGGTACTCCAAATCCAAAACGTAAAGGTGGGCACACACCACTTTTACAAAATGTGCAAGGACGGAGAATGATAACCCTGTATTGAAACTGTTTATCTCTGTACATCACCAGCCCAGTGATGAATGATCACCGTACTACTTTCGGTAACTCTCAAAGGTCCCAGATAGGGTGGAACTCCAGCTGTGCTAGTCACAGTCCCTCAAGGAAGATCCCTTAAATAATGTCAGTACAACATTACAAACCAGTTAAAATGCCATTCAAATGTGGATTATCCCATTTGTAAAGGATCTATCCATCTAAGCCATGAAGTTGTGTTACAATATTCAGAATTCACCTGAGGAATCAGTGGAGTGGAGTTGTCATAAATAACTGAAGTTCTCTGATGCAACAGCTCCATCTCTATGTCAAATCTGGTGTTGCAGGTAGACAGCTTTCCTGCAATACTAGGTATAACATACTGATGCTGCACAGGAGCTCCATCTGTACTCTGCCGTACAGATGTACGTTAAGTTAAGTCAGCTAATGCAGGCATGAAGCCTATTATGAGTCCTGATACCAGCAGTACAGCTCCACCTACATGTGGAGCTGAAATTCGGGACTGCAGGCCATCTGGTTTATCATTAGCTATGCCAAGATTCACCTTGAGAGCAAATTTCTTGGTATCCATGTCTCATAGACATCATAATGTGATTATGAATGGATGGAGACCCAATCATAACCCTCTGTGTTGGATCAGATTTGTGATTTTCCTTATGAACTCCTCAAATCTAATGTTCTATCATAATTTACCCAAACTAGTCAGTGGAAAATAAACCACTATGTTTAGTCTTTAGAATCAATGCATATGGGTTAGAATTTTTGGACTCTACAGTTTGATTTTAGAATCATTTTATTGTTATGATTTTAACTTCTAAAATTTCAAACATCTTATTTTTTCCAGGATGTAAAGACATCTTAAAATAGTACAAATGACATTGCCAGTAGTAGTACAACCTCTTAGTAAGTAACACTTCGCACAAATTTCTACAGTATAAATTCTTTTCATACAAAATTATATAGAGTATTTTCATGGCTGAAAATGGTCTGTTCATCAGCTCACCTACCTGGTTAACAAACTGAATAAATAAATATAATACTGCGGTCAGTGCAGCGGGGCATTTTATCATCTGCGGTTTGGCATAATGATTAGACACAACTAGTCCCACATTCCGGTGGAGCTTCTGCCGTGCTGTAAAGTTCGTTAAAAGCTGAAAGCAAACCTTGTGTACTACCAAATGAGATGGAGACTAGTCATTTTGATTTAAGGTAAGGAAAATATTTAAAGATTTTTCCGAAAGAATCGCCTAGACCCATTTCTCACTAGCTGTTTGCACAAAGATCTATTTGCAGGCTTGCACCTGCTTCATGAGAGTGATTATATACTCACAAGTTTTTAAAAAAGTTGAAGACACTCATCTCAGGAATATCTCATTTATTCCTTCTAGAAGACATATCATATGTAAATGTATAACTCTTAAACTAAAATTAAAATACTTTCTCATTCATATATCTGACTTCAACCTTTTCTTATAAACCACATTTCCACAGCTTTAAACCTTTGTCCAACTTACTTTTAAAGTCTTCATTTAATAAACTGCCTTATGCTTTTCCTACAAATTATCGTAAATCAATGAAACAACACAAAAGGTTTGTTTTAAAAGGAAAATTTTCTTTTGAACTTATTATGCTCTCAAAGCCTGCTAGTAAAGACAGAAGCCGTCAAGAGTTGGAAGTGGAGTCTTGATCTCAAACTATCACTTCATGTTTTGATTTTACAGAATTTAGAGATGTTTTTCAAACTTTGAAAGGTATGTACAAAATAAAAAAAATAGTTTGTGAGCATTAAACGTGGATTTATTATTATATATATGAAACAATAATAAGATGGCATTTACACTATTGATTCATGTACTGTAATAATATTTTTCAAAAGTGCAGACCTGCAGAAAGCTGAAGGACTGAGGCAATCTGTTGCATGCCATGAGACTAACAGGGCACCTGCAAAGGATGCTACAGTTCATAGATTCCAAACAGTAAAGGGCCCAGCACAGATACCTGTGGCTGTGGTATGCCACTAGTGATGAGTCTACCGGTGGAAGTGGAGTCAACAACTTTGACAGTATGTGTTCTGTCAGTCAGCCAATTGGTTACCCATCTAGTGATGTAAGGATTAATCCCCAGCTTGTAGAGTTTCTCAATGATACCTGAGTGGGGGGTTGTGTCAAAAACTTTGGCTAGGTCAAGATAGGCAGCGCCAGCATGCACCGTCTTACCTTCATCCAAGGCTTTGTTGACTATCTCAAAAATGTCTACTATGCTTAATAAGCATGATCTACCCTTAACAAAGCCAAAGTGGGAGGGGTCTAATGTTTGAAGGTTGTCTATGTCCTTGTTGATAAAGTCAATGATTCTTTCCATGGCCTTGCAGATGAGGCTGGTTAGACTTATGGGTCTATACTTCCCATGGTTGGTTGATGGCCACTCTTTGTGTAAGGGGATTACTGTTGCTCTTCTCCATTCTGCTGGAACAAAGTCAGTTCTCAGGCTGTTGTTAAAGTGAATGTCAACTGGGTCCACCAGATAAAGGTAGGGGTTTGGCCATATTTGATATAATTGATTATTCTACAAGAATACAGGCTTTGTTAAGTAGTGATGCATATAGTAAAGCATCAATAAATGAAGTAAACATAGCCTATAATCGAATGAAAGGTTATATTGTTTATAGAATCTAAAACAGACATTAATCTATTTAATTATATGTCTATGTTATGGCCAAAAATACCTATTATGTTTGCTATTCCAAAAATTCATAAAGACTTGGTCAATCCACCGATGAGACCATTAATTGATGGTCGTGATTCCATCACATATCCTTGTGCAAAAGTCGACAGTATATTGAAGAAGTATTTATTATCTGAACCCCAAGTCTGTAAGGATTCATGGTCTTATTTTTACAGAATATCAATAACTTAGATTTTGATGCAGAGAATAATTTTCTAACTATTGATGTTAAAGAATTATATACTTCAATTCCAAATGCTGAAGGCCTTGAATGGGTTAGCCTTACACTTAGCAGTAAGGGGGCACCTAATCAAGAAATTTATCTAGTTGAAGTTTTTTTTTTTTTTTTCAAAACAGGTTTATTGTTTTAACATATAAGAGAAATATCATAACAATTTTATACAAGTAATTAAAAATAGGTATTATTATAATATTCAACAAAACAACTAAAGTATTTACAAAGACATCCACTACAATCAAATCAATTAATTAAACTAAAATACCATGCTATTGAAATTAAATTTTTTTTAACAAATTTTGTAAATTATCCCATACAATAAAATAAGATGTTTTTCTATTTGTTCTAGTCCTGATTGTGTTTATTTCCATATGGCACACTATATTCATAACATTTTTAAATTCATTGAACGAAGGAGGTGTATCTGAAATCCAATTTCTAGTTATTATTTTTCTAGCCACTGCTAGAATAGACCATAACAAGGGAAGCTTAACCTTTTTAACACTTTGAGGTACAGGTGTGTTGAATAATATAAGAGATTTAGAAATAATGAAATTATCTGTAAAAAGAGCCTGCAAAAATTCATTAATTGACTTCCAGTATTCTTTCAATTTTATACAGTCATAAAACATATGAGCCCAGTCAGCATTAATTTCTACATTACATCTCTTACATAGATTATCTTTATTATTTATTTTATTCATCATCAAAGGTGTATAAAAAGATCTATGTAAAAAATCTAGTTGAAGTTTTGTTAGACATCATACTTATTAACAATTACTTTATATTTCAAAATGATGTTTATCTTCAGAAACATGGTGTAGATATGGGCTCCCCATGTGGAGGGAGCTTTGCAAACACCGTTATGGTATACTGGGAGAAACAATTTGTTTTCAACAACTTGTTTCATATGGTGAAAATCATCTATTACACGCGTTTTCTGGATGATATTTTCATTTTCTTTCGTGGTGATGAGTGTCAAGCAAAAAGGTTTGTGGAGTATTTGAATAGTTCAACAGATCTTCTGTTGACTATTTGGATGTCATACTCAAAGACACTGTAAACCATAGATACACTTCTAAAATCTTTAGGAAAGACACCTATTGTAATTCATTTTTGCATTTCACTAGTTCTCACCCACTTTCTCAGAAGCGTTCGATAATAAAAGGACAATTAATCAGGGCAGCCAAAATGGTATCATTAGACTCTGACTTTTTAGAGGAATGCAACTTATTAAGTGACATGTTCCATCAAAGAGGGTACCCTTTGAACTTTATTGAGTCACTTGTTGATGAAGTTCTCTTGAAAAGATATAATGGGACAATTAACCCTATTTTAAACAAAGAAGTAGTCACAAGTGAGGTTGAAGTGATGGCAGCTAGTGAAAATCTGTTAGCTTTAAATAGTGAGCAGACAATTAATAATAGCTCTAATAATACCTATGAGTGCAGTTTTATTACGTTTACTATAGATAGTGAAATAGTAAGAACAATTTTACGTAAAAACTGGGAACTAATTAAATATGACAAATTATTGTCAGAAAAATTGGATAGTGTTCCAAAAATTGTCTTCAGAAGGGGAGTGAATGTTAAAAACCTTCTTGAAATGAATAATACAATAGGTGCTCATAGGTTTGCTGGTATGTCCACATGCGGTAGATGTAGCATGTGTACGTTTATTGAAACAGGTAGGACATTTTTTTATAAATGAGAGGAAGTATGAGTTAAAGTATAAGTTGCACTGTAATTCCAAGTTTGTTGTCCACATTGCTAAGTGCACATCTTGTAAGGCATTTTATGTTGGTAAAACGGAGCGCAGACTCCATGATAGAGTTTATGAACATACATATGCAATTGAGACAAATAAACTAGATAATGCACTAGCTAAACATACAACATCAAATAAAGGACACAAATTTACATTTAAAGCAATAGATCAGATACAGTGTGACATTAGGGGGGGCCCCCTTTAATTTGCTCCTTGATGAACATGAACTTGCATGGCAAATAAGGCTAAAAGCATTTGCTGACCCTAGTTTAAATGAGTCTTGCAATATTGGCTGTTTACTTAAACTAAAGAGTCTTCATAGATGACTATTTAGTTATTTATATATATATATATATATATATATATATATTTAAATACAGTTAGATGAATATGACTATTTGTATTATATTGTGCATTTTCAGGTGGATATTATATCATTTTGTTTTAGTTTAGAAGCGGTACGTTTAATATTAGTGTGCTTTCAATTGTTTTTTGTCCACAAAGCGGACTATTTTATGTGTATTTGTAATTGAAAACATTTTTTTAATGAGATTGATCATGTGATATAACCTCCTACTATTTAAATGTGAACTTATGTTTTGAAATGTAATCTGAAGAAGTTGCTTTATTGAAAGCGACAAAAAGCGCTTCATTAAACAGCTGTAAGAATATATCAGCAGTTTTGAGCCTGATTCAATGGAGCTTTTTTGTTTTGCTTTGCAGTATATTTTTTATAGTTTGTTTTCTTTTATATGAAGTTCGCAGCATTGTAGTGAATGAAACCGTTTACTAAAAACGGTTTGCAGCTCTCCTAGTATCTACAAGATTATTTTTTTGTAGACAGACCTGTTTTTGTGGTTAATTTCAGTAAAGTTATAAAAGCTCTGCTGAACTGAATTTTGGTATTAGTTTGTTGTAAGGGGAAATCTGTTAGTTGTTGTGAAATATTAAAACAGTACCATGTTTCTTCTTTATATAGTAATTATTGATATTATAGCCAACAGGTGTGATTTCAGAGTTGTTTAAGCAAAGTTTCAGTTACAGTGAGAATACCAGACTTATGTTGGGTAATCCAGGCATGTAGTTCAGCAGTTTTACTTCTTATACTTCTAACATTTGTGGCAGCAAAAATTAGATTAGCTGGGTTGGAGGGTGACCATTGTAGGGTTAGAGTAAACAAGTACCTTTTAGTTGTAAGTAATATAAGCTTTAGAATATAATAAGAGTAGAAATGCTTGACATAAGCAACTTTACTGTGACTATGCTGTGGTCTAGGGCTGCTGGTGTGGTGTATAAGTACACTTTTTATATTACATGTAGAGTTAAGATATCTAGATGAATACTCTTGGAATAAGCTATAAGCAAGTAGCCTTGAAAAATAAGTAAAAATTATGACAGCCAAGAAAAATGCTAAGTTTCATACAACTGCAAGATATTAGCTGGCTTTTTTTTCATTAGCCTCTAAGTCTGCAAACAAAGCTAGTACATCCTAATATGATTGAAACCCACATGCAAGCACGCTGTCTGCAGGTGCAAGCAATTCATTTTTGAGAGTTCTGAGCTTTCTTGGCTGAGGGAAACACAAAACTGTAAAATACAATGGCATTTCAGTGAAAAATAAAGTTTGAAAATTATGGGGAGTAAATAAGATGAAATCAGCCTTGATACTTTCATGCATTTAATAGAACAGTGTACAATTTAGTTTTAAAGATAGCCAGTTCACTTTTTCTCAGGGCTAAAAGTTAATGCTTCCATATTTGGAAGGAAATAGAGATTAGAACAGACTGCAATCAGTGTAAGTGGGAACACAGGCTGAAGAATGCACTTTAGCTTGGATAACCTTAATTTTAGGTTAGATTTGGGGCAGTTGTTACTATCTGAAGGATTAAACTTCATTTTTTTGAAGATGTACATAGTTTTGTGTGTTTGTGTTAAGACGGGATGGATGTTTTTTGTTTGAGGGCTGTCATTAAAACAAAGTCTTGAAAAATGTGACACAGATTCAAGTGGAGGTGAGAAAAATAACTGTGTAAGAGATCAGCCTGCCAAACATTATGGTGTGAATGTAACATCAATGTTGGAAATATACATTCAAAAACTGTCATGTATAATAACTAGTAACTGTGATTTGTCAAAGGCATTTACTTGTCTATATTAAGTAACTAATTTTATTTTTATTCACTGATTTCGATGAATATGACATGTTTTTTATCTAGTTATTTATGTGTTTAAATCAGAGTGCTTTTCATGTCATAATGTTTTTATTTATACTTTTTATTTTATGTTTATTACTTAGTAATAACATCTTAGGTTTAGTGATGTTTCTTGAAACATAAAGAGCACAGAAGCTTAAAGTATTGAATACGAAGCATTCTTTTTAAAAAATCAAGTGCTTTTCATTATATTTTATTACTTCATTTTATGTTAATTGATTAATGAGCAGACTTTCCGCTTCAGCGGTGTATATAAACTTTGAATTTCAGACTTAGGTTTCTGAATTTTAAGCATAATTGATGGCGGTAGTTTGTTCCTCAGTATAGCTGGTTTTTGTTTGCTTCTGAGTCTGCATCTCCTGCCTGTGTTTGTGTGGATTTGCTCTGGTGCCCTGCCATTTTACAAAGACGTGTCTGCAGTATTAATTCTGAGCTCTGCTGAAAATTGTTTTGGTTCTGTCCAACGTAAAATTGACATTGAATTTCAGACTTCGGGTTTCTGAATGTTAATTCCTTCAGATTTGATGTGCAGTGGTAGTATTGTTGCCTCACAGCTATAGGTTTTCTGGTTTGATTCTTGGTTGGGGTGGCTTCTGTGTGAGTCTGCATCTTCCTGTGTTTGTGTGGATTTGCTCTGATGCCCTGCCATTTTACAAGTGTTGCAGTATTAATATGCCTCTGCTGAAAATTGTTTTGTTCTGTCGCAGTAATTGATTCATTTGAATTTCAAACTTCATGTTCTTCAGAATACATAGTAGCACAACCTTTTTCTAGCAATTTTCTAAGTTTATAAGATGAATATTTTAAATTTGTCCCTATTTTTGGGACTGTTTTCCCCATTATTGGCTTGTCCAGGTTTGTGCTAAGGTTGACAGCTATGGCAAGACGAATTCACTGAATATGGACTGTAAATTGTGCATTTTTACTGATAAAGGTGCACTGTAGAATACTATTTACTGATAATGGTGGACTGTAGAATTGTCATATTTACTAATAATGGTGGACTGTGGAATTGTGCATATTTACTAATAATGGTGGACTAGAATTGTATATTTACTAATAATGGTGGACTGTGGAAGTCTGAGTAGACTTTTTATGATAAATGTTCTCAACTGGGCAGTTTTGCCATTATGGGTGCATATGTTTTGTTTCATTGCTTACTGGAAAAATGTTCAAAACAAATTTAAAACACCCTCTAACAAGTGTACTGTATTGACAAGGAATATATTTTTTAGTACATTTTAGGAAGGTGTATCAAAGAGCACATGTATGTTTCATATGCAAGGGGCCTATGATTCGAAAACAGCCCAAAATTAATCTTTATCTGCCACTGGCAAAATGTATTTTCTTTGAATGTGGGTTTCAATGCTGTTTCAAGGGCAGAGAAGTTTTAATGCTAAGTTTTCATTGTGAGACTGCATTGCTTTGTTTAACAGATGACTTAATGTTTGTGCTGTAAAATACAAAATAAAACTTTCAAATGAAGTCCAATCATTGAAGTAAAGCAGTATGCACATTAGTGTTTATGGTAAATGGAGTGAAATAGCCAAGTAATGGTTAATTGGAATGGCTGCAGAGGCTCCAGTTCAACCATTATTTTGTCAGGGGGGGGGAAGGGCAGCAAACTCAGACAGGCCCAGCTGTCCAGATTTTCAAAGAATGAATAGATTTTTGCTTCTTATTTTTGGTTTGTTGTTCATAAAATTTGTAGTTTTAATTCCTAAATGATTTGCCAGAAGTCACTAAATAATAAGTTTCAGACTTCATAACCTTCATAAAAATGCATGTTAAAGTAAGAGCCGTTCTATCAACTGTCTCAATTTATACAAGAGCAATTTTTAGTACTGTTTATATGTCCCCCCAATATATTTGGCCTTGTTCAGATTTACTGCATTAACAGGTTGAGAGGTACATGCAAATAAATTGCTTTATAGAATTAGGCATAGCCAACCTCTCAACTGTCCCCAATTTTTGGCTCAAAATGTTGCTCTTCCCCCTAATAATCCCTCCGCAAAATAGCAATTTTGGAAGAAAACATGGAGGGTTTACAATTAAGAAATAACTGTAATAATCAAAGTTATAGATTACTTGAAATGCATGTAGATTCTTTTATTTTGTCAGCTGCTCAAGGTAGCAGTACTAATATTAAAGTGTCCCTTTTTTGACAGGTAAAATGTATTATTATTTGTCTATTTTATAATACATTTTGGTCCATTTTTTGCTAAGGAGGTGTGTTTTTTAGCAAAATTAGTGACAAATCACCTAAAGCTGAAGTTAGAAAATGACAGACATTTGAGTTCAGATTTATACCCTTCAGAAAATTCATACTAATGCAAGACCTATTCATTTATCTTTCTAGGTTATTAGGCAATATTTAGTGTCCTTGTTGTTGTGCTTTTGTCCACTTCTGTGTATGGCTTTGTGTGATTTCTTGCTCTTGAAGTTAGAGGTGCTAAATGCATTATGTCAGGAACCATCACAGTCAGCCAGAGTTTCAAATTGTGACATGCTTGTTTGCACCCACTCCCCCATAGGTGACTGGATGTGTCCAAACAGGGCAAGGGTAGTTTGCTCTGGATGGGAGGACACACTGCATAAAATACTACAGTGGCTTTCATCTGTCCTTGATTTTTTAGAGTGGTCTGGTTTCTGTCATATTTTTATACTGTTGTTTTATGCTTATTACTCAAAGTGCCTGTTGCTCTGTGTTTAAGTAGCAATGCTTTAATGACCATAAGGTAAGCTTGTCTGACATCGTAAGATGCAAGTAAGCTTTAATAAGCATACTGTTAAAGAATTGCCAACATTGAAAGCCTTTCTGTTGTTGCCATGCAGAGAATACTTGACTAGATAATGTATAAGCCTTGGGTATTAAAGGACAGGATTCCATTATTTTAAAAGCTCATTACACTTGTTGGAGACTTCCAGTCATCTCTACAGGCTTTACCCGTAAACTAAACAGAATGCCAATCATGTGTGGTCCATAACCTGTACAGTAATCCTTTAAGCAATGTATCTTGAGCTTGTTTCTTGTTTGCTTTTCATTTTTACTTTTATCATGTTTTCCCCATGAAACAAGTTGTCAGGCAGCAGGTCTTTTTGGATAAGAAACATTTTTACAAGTGGGGCATCACATAGATTTCTACTTTCAGCATGTTGCTTGGTACTTTAATAAAGCTGAATATATTATAATTAGAACTGCAGTGCAAGGAGAAGTGGTTTGAGTTGAGTGCTTCTGGTTTTTCTTATACTTGATTTTGACTGGCATTCCAGTAATGTATTTAAAAAGTAATTTATTTTTTCATGCCTCACAACCTTTTGTTTCCATCTAGATATTAAGTAAGCTGTCATGCAGCCAATGCATTGAAATATTTTTATTCTTCTACACTTATTTTTGTCTTGATTGGACTTTCATAATGATGGTTTGCCACCCAGGGCAGCGTATTTAATTAAAGTTAGTTTTTTTGTGGTTTTGTGCATAGCTCCTCCCCTTTATGGTTGACCACACCCCTTCCCTTTGACCCCGCCCATTCAGCATCTCCTGCAGCCCCCCTGTGATTTGAAGTCACCAGCCGCCACTGGTAGACAGACCTGTTTTTGTGGTTAATTTCAGTAAAGTTATAAAAGCTCTGCTGAACTGAATTTTGGTATTAGTTTGTTGTAAGGGGAAATCTGTTAGTTGTTGTGAAATATTAAAACAGTACCATGTTTCTTCTTTATATAGTAATTATTGATATTATAGCCAACAGGTGTGATTTCAGAGTTGTTTAAGCAAAGTTTCAGTTACAGTGAGAATACCAGACTTATGTTGGGTAATCCAGGCATGTAGTTCAGCAGTTTTACTTCTTATACTTCTAACATTTGTGGCAGCAAAAATTAGATTAGCTGGGTTGGAGGGTGACCATTGTAGGGTTAGAGTAAACAAGTACCTTTTAGTTGTAAGTAATATAAGCTTTAGAATATAATAAGAGTAGAAAGGCTTGACATAAGCAACTTTACTGTGACTATGCTGTGGTCTAGGGCTGCTAGTGTGGTGTATAAGTGCACTTTTTATATTACATGTAGGGTTAAGATATCTAGATTAATACTCTTGTTATAAGCTATAAGCAAGTAGCCTTGAAAAATAAGTAAAAATTATGACAACCAAGAAAAATGCTAAGTTTCATACAACTGCAAGATATTAGCTGGCTTTTTTTTTCATTAGCCTCTAAGTCTGCAAACAAAGCTAGTACATCCTAATATGATTGAAACCCACATGCAAGCACGCTGTCTGCAGGTGCAAGCAATTCATTTTTGAGAGTTCTGAGCTTTCTTGGCTGAGGGAAACACAAAACTGTAAAATACAATGGCATTTCAGTGAAAAATAAAGTTTGAAATTATGGGGAGTAAATAAGAGGAAATCAGCCTTGATACTTTCATGCATTTAATAGAACAGTGTACAATTTAGTTTTAAAGATAGCCAGTTCACTTTTTCTCAGGGCTAAAAGTTAATGCTTCCATATTTGGAAGAAAATAGAGATTAGAACAGACTGCAATCAGTGTAAGTGGGAACACAGGCTGAAGCATGCACTTTAGCTTGGATAACCTTAATTTTAGGTTAGATTTGGGGCAGTTGTTACTATCTGAAGGATTAAACTTCATTTTTTTGAAGATGTACATAGTTTTGTGTGTTTGTGTTAAGACGGGATGGGTGTTTTTTGTTTGAGGGTTGTCATTAAAACAAAGTCTTGAAAAATGTGACACAGATTCAAGTGGAGGTGAGAAAAATAACTGTGCAAGAGATCAGCCTGCCAAACATTATGCTGTGAATGTAACATCAATGTTGGAAATATACATTCAAAAACTGTCATGTATAATAACTAGTAACAACAGCTTTTTATTATACTGGTTACACTAACCATATTATCATACAAGGTAAACGACCTTACATGTATAGATAAAAAGGAGAGAGTATCGAATTATATTAAGAAATGTAGAGTGCAAATAGCAATGCTACAAGAGATACAGTTGGAAAGAAATGAGTATGTAAATTTGACAAAGGATGGATTTTAGAATGGATATTCACCAGAATATCAGGAACAAAGAAGTGGGGAGTAATTATACTTGTTGCTAGAGGGGCTGCAATAGTGACAAAAGTAAAAAGGCAATAAGTAGATTTGTGTTAATAAAGGGCTATTGGCAAGGAGGATTATTGATGTATTTATATTCCACAAAACTGCTATCATAGAACTTAAGAACATCTGGGAGAAATAATTAGATTTCAGCAAGGAATATTACTATAGGTGGATGGAATTTGATTTGCAAAAGTATGTTTTTAGACCCAGTTTTCGAGCTACCTGTAATACTCGTAATTTGATATACCTTGCTACCTGCACCAAATGTGAGGTTTTCTATGTGGGGTTAACAAAGAGAAGGTTACAGGAATGTATTTATAACCACCTGTACGATATACGTAAAGCCATAGATACCAACGCTTTGGCTAAACATATTATGGAATTTTCAACTCATTCCTTTTGTTTCAGGGTCTTACAAGAGGTAAAACAGGATGAAAGAGGGGGAGATAAATAGAATCATTTGGCACTTATGGAGCTTAACTGGATACTGAGATTAGGTGCTCATATAGAGCCAGGGCTTAATGCCCATGTCTCTATTAAACCAGTCCTAATATCTAAAAAATGAGCATATGGCCCTCACACTTTGAAAGACTTCATTTAGTTATATTCAGTGTTAACATTACCTATTCATTAAATATTCATTAATTTATGTAACATTTTCAGTTCACAATTCACATGTATAGTTTTTTTATGTACATGTTTATACTATGTATTTAATTTAGTTTTATTATTTTGTTATTATAATATATTGTTTAATCTAATGTACATTTATTTGTTTATTTATTTATTTATATACATATACAATATATTGCTATAACATAACTTTAGTAGCTCACGTGTCCACTTATGTCTTATTACACCATGGCATTATAGACAACGGGACACTTATAGTTAGATATCAACATTGACATACTATTATAATGTGAGTAATATTATATACATATTTACAACACCATACTTATCTGTTTTTAGATAGATTCTGTACCAATGACAGTGATCCTTACTTAGAATGACTGTGATTTGTCAAAGGCATTTACTTGTCTATATTAAGTAACTAATTTTATTTTTATTCACTGATTTCGATGAATATGAAATGTTTTTTATCTAGTTATTTATGTGTTTAAATCAGAGTGCTTTTCATGTCATAATGTTTTTATTTATACTTTTTATTTTATGTTTATTACTTAGTAATAACATCTTAGGTTTAGTGATGTTTCTTGAAACATAAAGAGCACAGAAGCTTAAAGTATTGAATACGAAGCATTCTTTTTAAAAAATCAAGTGCTTTTCATTATATTTTATTACTTCATTTTATGTTAATTGATTAATGAGCAGACTTTCCCGCGCTTCAGCGGGTGTATATAAACTTTGAATAGATTTTGGTAATTCATCTGATGAAGCGTGGATGGACCACGCGAAAGCGCTCATTTTTCATTTTTTATCTCCAATAAACTGCGTTACCTACTACAAGAATTGCCAACGTGTTTTGTTCCTGTTGCAGTATTGTATTCTGGATATTGACTGTTCCTATGTGTCTTGGTACCACACTTTATCTACATAATAACTAGTAACAACAGCTTTTTATTATACTGGTTACACTAACCATATTATTATACAAGGTAAACGACCTTACAGGTATAGATAAAAAGGAGAGAGTATTGAATTATATTAAGAAATGTAGAGTGCAAATAGCAATGCTACAAGAGATACAGTTGGAAAGAAATGAGTATGTAAATTTGACAAAGGATGGATTTTAGAATGGATATTCACCAGAATATCAGGAACAAAGAAGTGGGGAGTAATTATACTTGTTGCTAGAGGGGCTGCAATAGTGGCAAAAGTGGGGAAAAAAGACAATAATAGTAGATTTGTGTTAATAAAGGGGCTATTGGCAAAAGAGGAGGATTATGCTGGCATGTATTTATATTCCACCGAAAACTGCTATCATAGAACTTAAGAACATCTGGGAGAAATAATTAGATTTCAGCAAGGAATATTACTGATAGGTGGGATTGGAATTTGATTTGCAATAGAGTATAAGGGGGGACCTAGAAGGGAAATATAACAAAAGAGGATAGATGTCTGAAGAAATGTATGAAAGTATTTGGTTTGGAAGATGTGAATTCAGTAGTAGGAGCTCAGACAAAATTTACATACAATTCCCCAAGGTATAATAACGAGGTTAGACTAGATCGAAATTATATTTCACAGGAACATGTGCATTTAATTGAAAGCTTTGACACACATCAAATAACTGTTTTAGATCATACACTGATAAAAGCTATGATAAAAATGCAAGATAATGAAGTCAAAATGAGGCCCTGTCATGTGGCCACCTACCTGTTATAAAAGGAGGGAGTTAAAGAATGTGTAGTGCAAATTATTTGACAGTTATTAAGGGAGATAGAAATATCTTCAGAAGTTATAGCTACTGAGTGGAATAAAATGAAAATACAGCTTAAACAGGATATAAATAAAAGGGAAAGAGATGTGGTTAAGAAGTAAAAAGAATTACTTAGAAGGGGTGACAATGGTTAAAGTACAGCAGCATAAGGGGAATCTCACAGAACAATCAGAGAAGCAAATCCAAAGTGGTAAAGAGAAAATAAGGGAGTACCTGGATAATGTGCATTAGTTTAGAAAGATTGATGTTAAGCAGCCATTTTTGATAACTCCAGAGCACAAAAACTTTTTAGTAGAATGACTTGGGCAACAGAAAGAAGAGAGAGTCGTTGCCAAACTTAGGCAGCCTATAACGAGAAAAATAACCAAACACACTGTAGAGATTTTAAGTTTTATAAAAATTTATATGAAATCAAGAAACATGGGAATATTTATGGAAGATGTTATTATGCTATGGTTACAGGTAGATGACGCTGAACAACTAATAGTTAAGATATGAAGAGATGAGGTAAAAATTGTGATGCATAATCAATCTTCACGCAATTCTGCAGGAACATATGGTATTCCTGTGTAAATTTTTAAGTTAGGAGGGAAGAAAGTGATAAAGATAAGGAAGATTTTGTTTAACAGTATTTTAAAAGGAGGGGAAGCACCAATATCTTGGAAGAAAGATGTGGTTGTGTTACATAAAGACTGCAAAGACCCATCAGACCCATTTTAATATTAAACCATGATTATGCATTAAAACATTTGACAACATTAATAGAACAATGATGATCCAGAGGGGCTGTTACCCCTCACATCTCTCCTCTCTTCCTTTATCTGCTACTCTTGTCACACACACTGATTCTCAGCCACTGTTTGCTAATGTAGTCCATCATCATTATGAACATCAACGGGCTCAGAGCTGAACCATGATGCACACCTATTTCCACTGGAAACCCCCCAGTCCATCTGAACACTGTTCGTACTCGAGTTACTGAATCTAAACCTTATTCAGACTTCCCTTCTCCTCAACCACCCCTCTCAGATACGTGAAGCTGTTAATTTGTTCCTCTGTTTTCCCTAATATCATATTTCTCAACTCCTTCTGATTTCCCCATTTGCTGCCAGTTACAACCGTCTTGTCTATACTCAGCTTCATCCCGTGTGCCTTCCTTTGCTGAAGTTCTTGCTCAGAGTCTGCCTGTAATGCCACATCTTCTGCATACAGCAACTTTGTTGATCCTTCCCCTCTGACCTGTCTGCTACTGTAACTAATGCTGAGATTAGGATTAAAAATAAAACAAAAATAACATCCAGAGTGGCAGTATGTGTTTCACTCATACTACACTTAAGCATTTATAGTAGGTCTCCATAAATTAACATGTACCTTTTAGAATACACAGAAAGTAATTTAAGGTTTTCAATATGAGAGTGTTTCTCATCCCGATAATCATTCTAGCAAAAGATTTCTAAACATAATCGAGTCTTGTTAACTGGATATTATAAATCAAAAGGAGCCTCGGTACTCTGCAATGGGTCTGACTGCAGACTTACATAATATAAAACACCTACAGTTGCTTAAGATAACATAAAATTTATAAATACCAATCAGGTGTTCACTAAAATTAAGGTAGGAGTCCAATACAGTCACCTAATCCTTTAATGACTGAGCATTGACTAACATTTGATAATCTACAGCAGATGGAATCATTTTCCCCATAATGTAAGCCATTAATTTTTTGCATTAAACTCTATAACTACCATTTTGAACCACTGAATTAATGTGCCCTGGTATTCCTGTAAGGACTTATGATTCTGAATATTACACACAATACCACCCTCTTTAGTATCATCAACAAACATGCTTAACCAAATTCTGTCATACACTGGAAAATGTGTCATAAAAATATCAAGCAAGAAAGGGCTCATCACTGCCCCCTGGGAAACCTCCTTAAAGATGGTTTTAGATTTGAGTACAACTCTTTAATCACATTTTTTCCATAACAACTAGTTTCCTACTCATCTGATAACATATTGATTAATGTTAATGTCATGCAAATACTCCTAAACACTGCAGGGTACAGAATCAACTAGTAACTGTTTAGATATACAAGAGCAGTATTAAAATTTGATCCAGATTTTGTGACTAATTCTTGAACTTGGAGGTCATGAGGGTGCAATGGGTTTCACTGTATGGGTCTCACAATATTGAACTTAAATATATTTCTAGGTCGTTATACATTTGTTCATTCATTTAATCATAAACAATCATCTGAGGTGTACACAGTCATAACAAGGGCTGTAACTGATGGTCACATGTTTGAGTGCATAAATTCTTGGTTTCTGCAAGTCAGAGTAGTTATAATGTAACGGAAGAAATCAATAGTAGTAAACAGAAGTATCACATGAACCTCACTCTTTGGACACAATCCTTAGTTTACTTTGTTTAGTTGACGTTTATTATCTGGTTGTGAATAAACTAGACAGAGTGAAGTCAGGTTTAATGTTAACATTTTAACTATTAATACATTTTAATTTAGCTTTTTCAGACACGGGTATGAAATGTACGGTGTCAGGCTACAACAGAGGCTGGCACTTAGTGGAGATAAGTAAAGCTATGAGTTTTTAAAGGAAAACTCCACCTTAGAAATAAAAATATCTAGTTTTTCACCATCTCTGTTTTCTGAGCTATTTTAACACCTCAAAATCAATTTGACTGCTTCCTGTATACTTCACATCAACATGATCCTACTTTTCTTCAGGCCTCTTTCCCATAATCCATTTCAAGTCTGCTTTCTGAGTCATGCTAGACAAAGTAGTAGTGGGGTACATCCATGTCATTGATATATAATGGGATTAGTGTCAGTCATTGTCATATTATACACTGCCTATAACAGGACTGTTTCTTTTATTTCTTGAATGGCCCACATTTGTGCGTCTCTCAGGGCTTGTTTTACAGTATACCAAGGAATTATACAACTGCAACAAAAACAGTTGCTAAACTGCAATCCTTTGCTCAAATTATTTTTCTAGTCCAAGATGACTTGACAGCCCCCCAACACACACACTTTAGTAAATGTGCTGATACTTTACAAGAATTACGAGAAAATTATTTTCTTGCTTTTTTGTAAAAGTCACACACATCTTTGATACTGCATTCAAGTTTTCTTAAAATGTAAATTAGTATAAACAACCATTTAAAAGCTTAGCATTTCAATAATGTGATGCTGCTTATGTAACTTTGCCAAAACAAGATAACTGCCTTTGAACCACTGCCTGACATAATTGCTCTGTTTTGTTACGAAAGGCATGGTTACATTGAAAGCAGCCATGAATCAGTGTCAAGTTCTCTTCCTCTCTGCAACAGACAAAGGAAACCAGTTTCACATCACTCTGTCTAGTTTATAGCAGCCTGAGTTCCTGACATCAGCAGGACTAATTACCCATACAAGATGGTTAGCAGTAGCGGATTACAAACTTCTCTGTGGCTGTGGTATGTCATGTGAGTGTAGATAAATTCCTCTGCAAATTTTGTGAGTTGAGCTTAAAAAGTGGAAATTTTTCCACTTCCTTTGATTCCGAGGCAAGGAAATGAATATTTTATAAAGTACAAGCAGCCTTCAGGCCTCTACATAACACGAGGAGAAAAGCAACCTAAAAGTTGAGTTAAACTATAGGAGAAGGTAGAGTTTTCCTTTAATGAGATGCTTCTTGTAGTGCAGGATTTGAAGGCATCAGCCTTCGTGTATCATGTGACTGTCCAAGTCACTTCAGAGAATGTTCCTAGGCTGCCCCTGTAAAGGGATATTTGCATCCAGTGATCTTTCTCAATTTGTTAGTAAAGTCATTATAGTTTTTTGAATTCCTGCACCCTTCAGATAGCTGCCAATTAATATTTCACTACACATTATTTGACTATGAATCCCACACACAGCTCTTACAGTTGAATGGCTGGCCAGACTTTCAATAAACGTAAATTTCATTGGAACAGAAGTTTACTGTTGCTCATGCCAAGTCTTTTTTCAGCGAGCGTTTAACCTGCTTTGTTTAACAGATGTTTGGCTGTGTTTTTGCTGTAAAACCTGAAATAAAAATGTTAACATGAAATCTAAATCTCTGTAATCATTGTAAAAGTAAAGAAAATAGTATGCACACTGACTGGTTTGAACAGAGTTTTATGATATCTGGGGAAAAGGTAACCAAGTAATGGGATGTTGGCATAGCTGTGAGGCTCTGGTCCATTTCCTTGTCTATTACCCCATTTGACCATGAGATGGTGCTGGTGAAAACACAAATGCCTCAAGATCTCTTCAAAACTTCCCAACTCCGTATGTTGAAAAAAAAAGTTTAACATACAAACCCATTAACATAACCATTGCCCTAAGCATCCTTTGGAATCTTAAGTGTCCTGTTAATATTGTGAAATGTTTGCCTACGTAAACCTACATTGATCTAGGTCTATTATTATCTGCAATATTTTTACAGAATCATTATGAACACTATGTAGTCTTCATAGATGTGTACTAGGCTAATGGCCCTGGAGCCTTTGCAAGCTTAGCCAATAGATTACCCTGGCATTGTGCCATCCGACATTAGTTCCCAGTACCTCTGTTGAGTAGAGCCACTGGAGTGATCCCCGGAGTGAATTTTCTATTTCCCATCTACTCATCAAGATTTCTCTTGAAGAGGGCCAGTGAGGTGCTCTGTCTATTCCATGGCATGGGCAGAATCTGGGTTATGAATCTGTCCCTCCAGCACGTTCTGTTGATTGTGATTTTCTGGTCTGGAAGGACCTCGTTTGGATTTTTTTTGTCAGAAGGTTTGCAACCACCAGCCTAGACTTCTTTTGACAGGGAGGGACATGCTGTAGAGGGGAAATGAAGGGAACTGAATGTCTCCCTATCCTGTGTGATGGCCTTCCACTCTGAGATGAAGGGAGAGACCTCCTCCAGCCAGCTACCAGCTCATCTCTTCATTTACAAGGGCTACTGTACCATTGTTTCCCTTGTTTACAATCTAACCCACATCTTTGGCTGACACTGGTCCATTGCAATACTGATTTCTGGGAGTGTGTCTAAATCCCACTCCCTTACAACTGCCTTGCAGATACCATGACCACTACCCTCCCTCAGGAAATGACTGCTAGTTGGCAGGTTGTGCATGTACAGAAACAAAGTGGTCACTGCTTATGCAGCACTGAGCTTTCCCAGGCTTGTACACTGCTTTCTACAGCAAGCCAAGACTTCCTTCCCTTACCCAGGTTGTGTGAGCCAACATCAGCCACTCACTCCCACCCTCCTCTCTGCAACCCCTCCAGCACCCATACCGTTAATCAAACATGGGTTTGATGAGATTAAATAATTTGATGTCGGACTGCTTCCAAAACTGGATAAGCAGGGTAAGCCCTCAAGAATATTCTTGTCTTCCCTGATTCTGGGAAGGTGTATTTAAGAAGTTCCTGTTACATTATGAAGTTCTGTTTTAACACTGCTCAAAGTTTGGCTGCTAACTTTTCTGAAACCACTAATTGCACTTTTCTGGTTCCCAATAAAGGTTCATTCAAGAGTGTAGAACCCGACCCCTGCAGTTATAAATGTCCTCCTCTCTTTCACAATACTGAGAAATATTTCTTTCATCCGGAGTCTGAATAGAGAGGACCCATTGTATGCAGTGTTGAAGATCACCAAAAAGTTCTCCATAAACCCACATTCTGCAGCCAGGTACATCTCCGCATTAGTTATACCAGACCCAGATGCTCCACAGACTGTGTAATGGAATAGTTGTATGGATAGCAGAGATATTCCTGAGAATGTTGTCACTTGTGATTCAGGTCACTAATGGGAAGTTTCTTCAGCTTTCTACTAACTTCTAGCTAGATCCCATTACGCATGTCATATGGGTCAGGTAATTTAATGCTCTTATGGAGAATGTACACAAAGAGTAGATAAAAGGTCATGTTTTAAAGTGCTTTCATTTCTTGGAACCTGCCTCAACAATTTAGTTTCCAACTGCAGCCTTGCAAGTTTTCCTTGGAATGGGCTCAGCTATGTTGGTTTATCAACACTTATCTACTACCAAGTCAAGTTATCAATGAGAGGGCCACCCAAAATATAGGAATGGCAGACTGAAAAGCCTCTTTGTCAGACTTCTTCTGGGAAGACTGGGTGAAACAGGCAAAAAGCTCATCTGTCATGAGTTTGAAGATCTCCCAGAATTTGAGGTCATGTCCTTTACCTAGGGATACATTGAACAGACTTGTCTGAATGTTTAAGAGAAAATTTGTCTCCAGCCACCCTGGACCATTGGTAGCTTGTTCTTCAGTGTCCTACCACAAAGGAGACAAAAGGCTCAGGGCCCCCGAACAGAGTAGTCTTCGAGAGCTGACTCCAAATCCATGTTTCCAGGGTCTAACAACCTGACAGGTTGAAATGACTGCATCCAGATTTCCACTAGCCAGCTGTTGGTACAGAGTCAGGTTCTGAGCCTTAACATTGAGGCCTACCACAATGCAGGCCTTGGTACAAATGGTTATGGGAATTGTACAGACAACTTATGAGCCAGTGATGTCAAATTGTAGTGGATTACTTGGACATAGGGGTCCTGAGCCAGTGATGTCAAATTGTAGTAGATTACTTGGACATAGGGGTCCTGAGCCAGTGATGTCAAATTTTAGTGGATTACTTAGACATAGGGGTCCTCAGTGTTGTGTCAAAACCACTAGAGCCAGCAAAGGAAATCAGCAATGATGGGAATGTCTGCAGCTAGGCAGGTGGCTCCTAAGCTCTTGTAGAGAGGGATGGGGGAAGGCACAAAAGCAGATGGCAAAGAGTATCCAACTGCCTAAAAAGTAGAGAAGACAGGATGCCCATCTTAATCTGGGCCTTGAGGAAGGCCTTTGTCTCTCCAAGTCTAGGTTCAAAGTATGGGACAAGGACCTAGCTGAGAAAGAGGAACACAGCCTCAACTCCGTGTAATTGGAAACTTTTATTTCTAAGAAACCACCCAGTCTTTTCAGAGTGGGATCTTCATGACTGTAGACTAGTTAAGTCCTTCTCCAGTCAGGTTTATAAATCACCCTTGGGATCTCTGCCCACCTTCCTCCTCAGTCCTTTGTTTTTTTTCCCCCTTGCCTTCAAGGAAGGAGTGAGACATTTTAAAACTGTGTGTGTGTGTGTGTGTGTGTGTGTGTGTGTGTGTGTGTGTGTGTGTGTACTTGCTCATTTTAATGCAGAACAAAGTACAAGCCCTGAAAAAAAGTGTGTGTGTGTGTGTGTGTGTGTGTGTGTGTGTGTCTGTCTGTCTAAATACTAATCAACTAAAAGGCTAAGTAGTTACTAAAGACAGTAACAGCTGTCCAAAGCATTATAAATAAAAGGATACTTAAAGGAAAAAATAACTTTATAAGAAACACATACCATTACTGGAGTGCTGGGAGAAATTCATCTTTGGACGAGCCTTACTTGGTGCTAAAAGACCTGCCACCTACTCTGAGGTGAACTAACTGGACTCTGCAAGACCTGATGTTTTCCAACATGTGTACTCATACAAAAAAGGAGAAAGCATTACCAAAATTCTGATCTGACTGGCACGCAGAAATTCATTATGTAGCTCAATTACCCCTGCACCTAAAAGCATAACCTACATACAGTTTGCAACTTAACACCCAGATACATTACCAAAATATTATTAGAAAATGTCAAACTTTCAGAGATAAAAACTCTGTACAACCCCTACAAGGCTAATAAAATGTGCAGCCTCCACGAATAATTATTTGCTTACATAATCCATAAACTGTGGGTATTTGTCTTGCCATGGTGCAGAATGTAGCTTACATCTTTACTGTGCTGATACTGATAAACAAAACGCAAAGCATATGCATGTTATCAAAGTACAGAAGTAGTCATTTCAAATATGGAGACAGGTGTGATTAAATTCAGCCCCAAGCTGTTCAGACATCTGTAGAATGTCAGTCATGGGTTCAACTCTGTATCATAGTATTCTAGTGTCATTTTCAACACTAGGAAATGGAGGACGTAGTCTTATTTATAGATACCAAACATAGGGTTTCAGATTAGGAATAAGGATAACT
Source organism: Protopterus annectens (assembly GCF_019279795.1). NCBI lineage: Eukaryota > Metazoa > Chordata > Ceratodontiformes > Protopteridae > Protopterus > Protopterus annectens. The sequence continues at coordinate 88,763,908 of NC_056744.1, forward strand.
TTAGAATGCTGGATTCTGGCCACAGCCAACAAAACTTAGCAAAATTAAGTCCTACTTCCACAGGAAAAAAAAAAAAAACAGCGTAGTTAAGGGTTTAAAAAAAAAAATCATCTTGCACATCTTGACAATATTTGCCCACTCTTCCTTGCAAAAGCACATCTGTCAGATTGCGAGGGCATCTCTTGAGCACAGCCCTGTTCAGGTCACCTCACAGATTTTCTATTGGATTTGGGTCTGGACTCTTGACTAGGCCATTCCAAAACTTTAATTTTCTTCTGGTGAAGCCATTCTTTTGTGGATTTGGATGTATGCTTGGGGTCATTGTGGTGCTGAAAGGTGAAATTCCTCTTCACCTTCAGCTTTCTAGCGGACACCTGAAGGTTTTGGGCCAAAAGTGACTGGTATTTGAAACTGTTCATAATTCTCTCCACCTTGACTAAAGCCCCACTTCCAGCTGAAGAAAAGCAACCCCAAAGCATGATACTGCCACCACCAAGCTTCACCGTGGGGATGGTGTTCTTTAGGTGATGCAAAGTGTTTTTGCACCAAACATACCTTTTGGAATTGTGGCAAAAAAGTTCAAACTTGATCTCAGACCATAAGACATTTTCCCACGTGTTTTATGGAGACTATGTATTTTGCAAATTTTAGCTGGGCCTGGATGTTTTTCTGTTTAAGTAAAGGCTTCCGTCTTACAACCCTACCCCATAGGACAGACATATGGAAAATACAGGAGACTGTTACATGTAGTACACAACCAGTACTTGCCAGAAATTCCTGCAGCTCCTTCAGTGTTGCTGTATGTCTCTTGGCAGCCTCAATGACCAGTTTTTGTCTTGTCTTGGAGGGATGTCCAGTTCTTTGCAGTGTCACTGTTGTCCCATATTTTCTACACATTTTGATGACTGTCTTCACTATGTTTCATGGCATTTCCAATGCTGTGGAATTTTTTGTATCCTTCTCCTGACTGATGCCTTTCAACAATGACATCCCTTTGATGCTTTGTAAGCTCTCTGCAAACCATGGCTTTTGCTGTAGCAGGCAACTGAGTAAATGTCAGAAAAATCCTACCAGGACAGCTGAACTTTATTTGGGGTTAATTGGAGTCTCTTTAATTGATGGCAGGTGTGTACCCAAGAAGACTGAATGTTGTAATTAAATCAAAAGCTGCTTCAACAAAGTATTAGTTTAAGGGTATGCGCAGTTACGCAACCAGCTTATTATAGTTTTTTTATATTTTTACCCCCAACAGGTTTGTTTTTCAATTGAATTGTACAGGTTATAGGTCACATTAAAGGTGGGCAACGTTTTGAAATGATTTGTGGTCTAATTTTTTTATATCATAAAAACCTGGCATTTTAACAAGAGGTGTGTACACTTTTTGTATCCACTGTATGTTGTATTTCTTTTTTCTTTTAGTGACAAATAAGGATAGAATCAAATCAGAAAGTAAACATTCAGAAATACTTTGGTACTTAGGCTTCCTTGGGTCCATCTCAAAAGTACACATGTATAATGCAGGTTTATCATAATTTTGCAAATACATACACACAGATGGATACACGCACACACCATGTGCGTGTGTGTGTGTATGTGACTGCTTATATGGTGCTCAGTTTTAGAAATTTGCTGTGCCCCTTTCCAGTGTGCTCATATTGCTGAAAGTGTGTAGCAAAACAAAAAGCTTGTGCTGATAAAAGTATGCTTATAATCCCAACCTAGAACTAATCTTTAATGCAGCAGGCAAGACACAAATGCAAACTGATCCTGGTGGCTCTTTTCCAGAGTTGGATGAAGTTAATATTCCACTGGGATCTTTTTGCTCATGATAGAAATGACCACTAAGCACACTGGAGACCTTTTACAAACATCCTTTATTTTTTAAGGAAGTATTTTTATATTTAATTCTTCTTTCTGCTTTTCCCGGTTAGGGGTCGCCACAGCAGATCACCTTATCTGCTCATGATTGGCAGTGGAGTTTTTACAGTATAAAGTTGCCAGCCCAGTGCCCAACCTTCCACAGAAAGCACACACACGCACCAACACCTAGGGCCAATTTAGAGAGTTCAATCCACCTACAGCATGTCTTTAGGATGCGGGAGGAAACCGGAGCATCCAGAGGAAACCCGGGAATATAAGAAAAAAAAAAAAAACACTGAAGTGCACGAAGCACAAAGGCAAACAGAGTGGGGGCTGGAAGCAATAATTATCTTCAGATCTTTTTGTTGAAGTGGGGATGGCTATTTAGCACACCTGAGAATTGCACTTGAAAAGGACAGATCTTATAGTGAGTATGGGAGGAAGGAACCTTTACATAACACTTTGAAACACCATTTAAAATGTTCTGAAACAAAAGATTACTCAAATAATTCAATATTGTATGTGGAACACAAATTAAATCAGGCATACAATAATCCATAGAAATACCATGTAAAAAGTTAATGAAAATTTTGCATAGGGTTTAATGGACATTTTGCTATTACATCTCTGAAATCTGAAATGAAACAATACCGGTCTTAAAAAAAGGGTTGTCATTTAAAACGTTACAGCAAAATACATATAGCTTACTTGTTCTGTAAGACATACTCTTAATTGAGACTGTGCTCTCTGCCTTCCCTAAATACCATTAGGTCAAGCAGTGCTCAGTATAAAGGTTAACCATCCTTGAGTCTTGTCATAATGTTGTTCTTCTTTCGGCTTTTCCTGGTTAGTGGTCACCACAGCGGAACTCCGGTCCGCTAATGATTGGCAGGAGATTTTTACGGTGCCGAAGTGCTAGCTCTATGCCCAACCTTCAACGAAGGCACACCCATTCTACGCATGTCTTTCGAACACCACTCGACCGAGGGGAGGACATGCAGACTCCACACAGAAGGCGCTTCAGCCGAGAATCAAATGGGAGAACCTCTTGCTGTGAGGTAACAATGCTACCGCTGCACCACCACGGCTTGAGTCGTGTCATAATATACTGTATAATTCAATAAAACAGTTCAGAGATATCCAGTTTGTAGGGAGGTCAAATTCAGGTCAGAATGGCAATCTGAAATTGGCAATCCCCAATTTGCAAAACATCTAAATTATAACTAATCAGTCATATCTTATAAGTAATGAATACAAACTTAGGTATTTGTTGTTCTCTTATATGTATATATATATATATTTATTTACTTCTTTTATATGTCTCTTCTTAATGTTTTATTGTAATGTGGTTTTTTCTCCCGCCTCTAAAAAAAATGGACATATATCCAGCTAGACTAGCCCGGTTAACAAATGTAAAATAAATAAAATAAAATAAAAATAAAAAGTGCTGTGACTGAAGCATAAACGGAACATTTCTGTGGAAATTCTTGACATTTTTATGGGAAAAGTGTTTTGGAGTTGTATGGACTAAAATAAATAAATAAATAAATAAATAAATAAATAAACACAGGTAACTCATTCATGGGCACTCTTCTGTCATCTTGAAAACAATCCAGATCTAATGAAGCACATTTTCCCCGCATACGTTATACATGCAAGTTCACTCATGACCTCCCACTTTTTCGAGGCTTCCAAACAAAGAAAGCACAGGAGAACACAGTACTTGAAAACATAGCTTTTTCTACTTCCATTCTAAGACCTCAATTACGTATGTCCTGCTAATAGTTGTCTAGATACCTCCATTTCCTGGGTTCACTTATTTTCAAGCTTTGGGATCTAGTAGACCTAGGGACAAACAATATCACACACCAACAAAGCTCACAAAAGGTCTTTTCTACTACTTAACGTTATCTTAACTCCGTCTTAACTCTATCTTTCTGAAGATATCCTTTCATAGACTGCTATTTTAACAGTGTGGAATTCTTGTGTAAAAATTATTATTATTATTTTTACATGCACAGACTTTTAAATGTAATTTTATATAAACAGGACTATAAATGTGACATTTGTAAAACTTGTGATGCATTTGTGGATTTAGTGCTACATCTATATATGCAGTTGGTTACTTGTACAACTTTCTTTGATATGCTGTAGCTTTTCTCCATGGACCTTGCCTGTAAAATAAGGGCATGATCCAACAGGAGCAACCCAGTTAACGTGTAGCAAAATAACTGCAAGCTACTACACATGCAACACCACTCACACCTTCCCTATCATGCAGCCTTTTGAAGAGTAAAGGTCTGCAGCTCAGCTTGCTCAAAATCAAAAACTGACAAACATTTCATTCTAAAGGTCCTCACCTCAAGGACTGCCAAGATGTCCGGTACATCTCTGCACTGAAAATCCACACAGTCAGTAGCCTCTGACAAGTGGTTGGCTGTCCTCATACTCAAAACACTGGCAATTAATGCACAATTGTTTCTGGATCTTCCCTCAACATCCTCATGCTTGTTTAAACAGTGGTACAGTGACTTGCTTATTTCAATACTCACTTTTCCAATATAGCCACACAAATCAAGAAAGTGGTGCCCAAAAAGAGAGTCAAAGCTCCAACCAATATAAAAATGAATATTTAGGCACAGGGACCATCGCGAAGATGGCCAAGTCTGGTGTATGCTCCGAGTTGGAGACTGAATTAATAAATTCCTGTGTTGTCCGTTTTCGTGGTGGTCCCTGTGCCTAAACATTCGTTTTTATACTATTCAAATATAGGGTTGTGGAAAGCTACAGCCTATGCCAGCAAACAGGAGGTATAAAACAGGCAAGTCAAGCTTGGCCAGGGTGGCAGTCTGTCACTGGGCACACATCACATACAACACAAGCAACTTAAAATTGTGCCAGTTTGGTTAGGGCATGCACCACAATGGCACATCTGGAAAAAAAATCCATCTTTAGGTACACCCTCTTCCAATCATGTACCAAGGCATCACTTCTATACAGTTCTGTGACCAGTGGAAAGCTGAGGCCAAACAAGAGAAAAAAAAGTAGAGGTAGAAGGAAGGTAGGACCTCATTAAGATGTTCACCTTTACTAACCTCCAGGACTTGCCTGAAATATACAACCTTTCCACACTATGCATATAGTCAAGGTGACCTTTGGACAGCTTGGTCACACTGTGCACTACTGGTGGGAGATTAACAGCATCTCCAATTAAAGTGACTTCCCCACGTATCACAGAGAAATCTGATCAGGCAACTATAATGGTTTTAAATGCTTCTGGGGAAGTAGTCCGATGAGGACAGCCTATTCCAGAAATAGGGAATACATTGTATTAGGTACACATCGTTGACTTGGTGGTATGGGTTTATTTCTCTAGTATAGGTGTTTGCTTTATGAATGGTTCTAGTTAAGTGAATGAGTTCAGAGTGTGCTGGATCTTTCACAGCATGGAAGGCTAAGCAGAAATCAGCCTACAGAGTTTGTACACCAAGTAGAGGGATAGGGGTATTAGCCTCAGAACGGTTAAATCTACCAAGATCAAAGATCTTTACGATTATGAAATGTTGAGGTTTTTCAAGCTGGTTTAGGTGTTTAACAAGGAATGTGCCAAAGGGGTATTATATTCAATGATGGTCGTAAGGGAATAACAAACTGGAATTATAACTTCTTTACACCCCGACAAGATATCACAAAGGAATAAGCTGTGCAAGGTAGAAAGATTTTTTAACTGCCAGATATGGGTGTCAAGGAGAGGAAACAACTGTTTAAAAAAATTGTGTGCATGCTGAGAAAAGAGAATTCTCCAGGGTCAGTTAGGGATGGTTCTTCTACCATCAAGTGTTCTATGGCAAAGTCCACATCTCCAAAGAAATCAAACCCCAAGCGAGGAGTTAAAATGAGAGTAGTCTGTCGGACAGGAGAGTCTGTACAGCTCCCTCCAATAACTGAATCTGCTGGTTTAGCTTCTCTTGTTGTTATCCACAGTTCACACAGGCAGTCTCTGCAATTTCACTGCTTGACAATGACTTGTTATCACCATTTGAAGAATGGATACCAGTACTCATCTCAGAATGGCTACTGTCATCATGGTTCTAAAGCAAATGGCATCCTCAGGCATCCCCCAACAATGCCAGTATCAGGAGCTGCTGGTTTCATCACTGGCATCAATGCCTGCTTTTATGGCACTGGTAGTGTTTCTCAGATTGTCATACAGATACTTACGTACTTAGCATTCATCCCTTCAGGTGTCAGTACTCCTAACAATGGTTTCTCTGGATGGCAAGTTAAATAACTCACTGGCACCACACCTGACACCAGACCTTCCGATGCAGGATTTTCCTGCACCACTTTACAGGTATCAAAGACTCAGATGCCTCGGTGGCACCATCATGGGCCTTTTACCCAAAGGGAGTGCTCTCCTTAGGACCAACCTTCCCCTCTGTTAGTCCTCCTGGCAGCTTCTATGCCTATCCTGTATTCCCACCCTTCAAATCTCATGCCTCCCTATCTCACCACCCCCATTAGTCTTCCCTTCTCATTCCAGTCTACGAGTGCGAGACCAGAGTTCTAAACCTGCAAAGAAGCAAAAGAAAAAAACAACATGGAAATGATTTAAATCTATTCACAAATAATTTAGATGAAAGGGCCAGCTACTGCTATGCAATCTCTTCATGATCCCAAGTTAAGGTAACAAATGAAATTAATGCAGCAGATAGGGTGTTATCCCACTGAGGAAGACTCGCTTCCCCAATGGAAATTCAAAGCTTTGCTGGGTTCAACACATCTTCCTGGGTATTTCCTCCTCTTCTTCTTCTGCGCGTAAAGCAAGCTGCAATGAAGACAGCAAGTGTGAACAAATTAAGCAGCGCTAACCCCCCAACACCCAGATGGTTTTGTCTGCTGGGAAATGTCTGGCTGGGGTAGACTTCCAAGTCAAATGTTACCATATCAACAGATACCTTCATATGGCTTATGCACTGAAAAACCCTGGTGTCCATTCCCCAGATGCAATTACAAGTTATCAATATCTTTGAGAAGCATGTCCTTAATGCTTGCAATCACATTCTTGCTGACACTGTACTACCCCAACTCATATGCTGTATTTTCAGAAATATGTGGCAGATTTACGATATGGTGTGCCTTATGGCTTCTTGAAAGGAAAAACAAATTAAGGATCCAACACCTACTAATTCTAGTCTCAACAAACTGATGGCCATCATGGCCTATAATGTCACTGAAAGGGCTGCTAAGGCAGCAAGATCCAATATATACATTTTACCAGCTTTCCTGACTACATTTGACACAACTCACCCAGGACACAAAGTCCACCTATATGGACTCTCCCCTTGGTCTGGAAATCAATGAAAACTAAATGTGCATGAAAGAAACAGGGCAAAGTGCAATTATTGTGGGTGAGAAATTTCACCCTTCAAAGCATTCATTCATCAGAACACAGAGGAGCTATCACTGACTGTTCTACCTCTCCCACAAGCCAAACAGGAGAGAGCTGGGAATAGTCAGTCACCCCAGACCACCCTTAGCAATTTCATAGGTCTTAGTCTCGGATAACCTTTGGGAAATTGCTGTGAACTCCAGGGCAGGTTACAGCAGCCCTTTGTTCATATTTCTCCTACATGGACCAGTCTAAGTGGAAATCCCTTTATTGTGCCGCAGTCTGAACACTAATCTCCAAGCACCCTGTTAAAAGGCATAAGGTAAGCCAGGAAATAAATGTGTGCTTAAGTCCCTTAACAAAAAGCCATCCTGAAGGTCCCACTAGACTGAAAAGAACATAGATTCTATTCCAGATGCTTTTTACTGCCTAGAAAAACAAAGGAACCAAGGCTCATTCTACATCTATAGACAAAACACTTCTGCCTCTAAATAGTCTTCTTATGGACACTATGCATCCCCTTTTTCAATGGTTGTCCAGAGGGGACTGGATGCAGTCTCTGGACCCCTAAGATGCCTACTTCACCATCAAAGTCACCAAAAAAAGTTTCTCCTCTTCCAGGTAGAGGCCATTCAATACTAGTTTTTAATCACCTCTCCCCTCAAGAGGTTTACCAAATGCGTACGCATACTGGTCACTTATCTCGGGTTGCAGGGAGACAGGACTTGTCTTCTTTGAATGACTGGCTCCTTTTTGATGACATGGGATGGTGTCACCCAGCACAGGAAGTCTCTGGTCAATCCATTCTCCAACACAATTACAGTCAGCCTTACAAAGTCTCATCTCCTCCTGGTTCATGTCTCAAAGTTCACATGATGTCTCCTCCCTACATGATTTGTAGGCAGGGCAACAAGCTGGCATCATTCCAGTCAGTCATCTTGTGGATTCTCAAACAGTGACAGAAGAATCCTGCCTCAAGGGTCCAGGGTGGATGGCAAATTCTACCTCCATGGTTAACCTTGGTACTGGCACAGCCCTAACTTCAACCCAAATCACCCAAGTATGAATGGTGGCTTGAGCACTAGAAGAGCCATGGAGGTGAGTTGGCAATTATAGTTTGCCCATCCTGGGGAGGAAGGGATGGTTTCAGTCATCTGATCAGTACTGTGCAAGCAGGGGATTTTTGGACACCAAAAACAGCTACACAAGAGATATGGACTTGGTGCAAGGGGTAAGGCAGTCATATGAATGGGGATGGTGCAGGAGGTTATGTGATGATGCAGGTGCTCATATAAGCCACCAAGCAGGGTTAGGGCTTCTACAGCCATGTCCTCACTGCTGGGGGTACAAATCACCTCCCTCCACAACTACCCAAATGATGTTCTCTCCAGTGAGCACTCATCTACAACACTTGTGATACTCAGTATGGTGAAAGAATCAAACAGGCTCAAAACTAATAGTGGGAGACTCAATGGTCAGCAGGCCTATGGAATACAAGTTTCTTTCAGTGGCCTCTCAATCTCAAGGGCATGTATCTCATCTACCTATGAGGCTAGACTCTACAAGTCTCAAAGAGCATGGAATTCCCTTTTAGCTTCAGACTCCTGAAGTGATTTGCACATGGAGGAGCATAACAGTAGACAGTACAAGTTCAACAAACACCAACACCTTATAGTCTCACCTACAGAGTCAAAATCCTGGAAATGTGCAGTTTTGCCCCTCCTAGTCCCTCAGGATTCTGTTTATCTCCCATCTTGTCAGGCAGTGCAGTAGTAGTGTAGTACATCAGAAGAGTATTTGCTTTTACTCACTACTTTGCAAGGCCAAGCATTGAGGTAGTGAAAGATCCAATCAGAATGCTTCTTAGTAGAGATGAACACTTCTGGGGCTGGCAAATTCGCTAGGGAACAGATTTAGTAGCTACTTTCTTAGGACCCATACATGGTTATTCAGTCCAACACTGGCTAAGAAAATACTTTACCACTGATGATTTCCTGTGAAAGCAGGATTTTAACAACTTCTCCAATCTACACCAATGCCTCAAATCCTCTACCCATAATACTGCCTCTAGATAACAAGCAAGGGGTGCCCTACGCTCAACCTATGGTCAAATGGCATTCTTCATACTCCTTTCCAATTTTTTTGTGTAGTCTTTCTGAAGGCGTTTCATCATCAGACGGTTATTCTTATCACTCCTTTTTGGGTCGGAGTTTTAAGTTCTTCAACTCCCAACTTTACCAGACCCATTAAACGGTCTACACTACTGAGAGATACAGCAAACTCTCGGTTAATTGGCACCCATGGGGATTGGTTGATGCCTGTAGTTTCTGGTTTCTTGAGAGTTACTATTAAAAACAGGCCTGATTAATACTGTATCCTACACTATTTGTTTGGTTTGACTTGTTCTTAGGTTGGGGAGAGGGAATTTATTCCTATTTTCCTTATTAAAACTCAAACTCTAAAAATGTAAGGTATGTTTCTGCAAGGGGGAAACAAAGTAACATCAAACTTGTACTGCATTTCTTCCTCGTTTTTTTTTTCCTGGTTGCTTGAGAGTTCTTGTTGCTTGACTTCCGGATAACAGAGTTTACTGTATTTGGCTATTATGTTGGGAAAACAGTGATAACATTTAGAGTGCACATACAAACATATGCAAGACACTGATAAAATGAAAACCATGAATGCTCTTTAAAGTCACAACTGATTTCCCATTGCATAGGTTCTTTGCTGTTGATAGATTAGATTTTAATCCATGGGGTGGGCCCTATAAATGGAATTTAGAAAACAGGGAATTATGGTGACAATTGCTGATAAACACTTGTACCCATCCTGGTCTTAATGTAGTATCCACTTCTTGTCTTTTGACATTGCAGTCCCTGGAAAGTTGCTCGTCTAGAACGGTATGTACGGTTCTTTTGTTAAGAAGTACTGAAGCAAGTTTGATAACTAGCTGAAACATTTCATGACGAGTATTTTAAAACTGGCATATGAGATTTTCAATGGAGGGGACAATGGGGGGCATTTCCTCCTACATTTTCAAAGTGTTCTGATAAAGTCACACGAATATAGGGACAAAAGTGCTTAACCACTGGTATTTTTATTAAAGACTTGTAAGGTTTGCGATTGGCACTTCTCATGGAATGTGTTGGCATTTTAACAGTTCGTGGATTTTTTCCTGGTTTCTTTATACAGTGTAAAGAAACAGATGTAAAACAAAAAACTAGTCTACCAATCAACTGATCAAGTCACTTTACTTTTTGGGAGATGACAGCCCTACTGTATAACAAACTTGTAGGTTATACAAGGAATTAGTGTTGGAAAGAAAACAATTTGCTTCTTCCAACTGTTTGCCACAGTATGATAAAACAGCCATTTACTACAGTGTGACGTATGTTACTACACTGTACTCCCAAGTGCAATAAATTAACTAGGAGTGTATCACGACTATACCCCAAAATCAGAAAGTAGATCAATGGCTTCCTAGTGCAACAAGTAAACCCTCAGCTCTTAGTGGTGCTTAACAAAAGTTTTTAATGGCACCCAAGTACATTGGCTGCTGTGAAGGAAAGGTTAGTTTTTCCTTGTACTGCTTTCTTGCTCACTTCTGTTTTGCATCTCTTAGTATATTTTCATTACTGTGTTTTAATCGTATTCTGTTTTCTATTGCATATTTAAACTAGGGGAGAAACTAGAGAAAGGAACTACCACTTGAGATGCCCCCATTTCACACCCAACTGCTAATGCACACTACGAATCTTAGGATTAAACATTTTTTTGTAACATCTGGTCTTAAAACGTTTTTTTGTAACATCTGATCCAAGACCAATCACTGCAGAGCTCACATTCTGCCTCTTTGGGATCAGAGCACAGAGACATTAGGAGACTGATATCACCAGGAAGCCTGAAAACTACTTCATAGTTTGTGTTCATAGGTGCCAGCTTGGAATTTGTGCTTCTGTTTTGCTCCTGGTCTGAGACAGAGCTGAGGGCATTGACTTCTGACAGTCTCTGATTGGGAAGAGTGTGTCTGATCTTTCTGACTGATCTAGTTGCTACTCAAAGCATCTACCAGGAAGAGGCCGCAACAGGCCTAAAACTCTATGCATTACCTGGAACAAGACTATTGAGCAACAAAGAGCATGTGGTCTGTGGCCTGCTTCTCATCTTGGGATTATCTAAAACTCTATGCACTATCTGGAACAACACTACTGATGAACAAAGAGCATGTGGTCTGTGGCCTGCTTCTCATCTTGGGATTACCTAAAACTCTATGCACTATCTGGAACAAGACTACTGATGAACAAAGAGGATGTGGTCTGTGGCCTGCTTCTCATCTTGGGATTACCTAAAACTCTATGCACTATCTGGAACAAGACTACTGAGCAACAGAGCATGTGGTCTGTGGCCTGCTTCTCATCTTGGGATTACCTAAAACTCTATGCATTATCTGGAACAAGACTACTGATGAACAAAGAGCATGTGGTCTGTGGCCTGCTTCTCATCTTGGGATTAGTGCTACTGTTTTGCTCCTGGTGAGAAAAGCAAAGTATCATTGTATCCCAGCAATGTGAATCTGAGGAGAGAACATCACTAGCAGCAGCCACGTAGTAGCCAATTAGATGAATCCCCACTACTAACCATTCTTGACAAGTATTTTTTTTTCAGTAAGCACTGCTTGATTAGCTACCGTCTAACCTAACTTCAGAATATCTCCCTAAATACTTCATCCATAAATCATCAGGGTCTACTTTAGTAGCTTCCCCCTCAAATGTTTGACAGGGCACTTTGAGTGGACATTTTCCCCAGTAAAAGCACCCTTGAAATTTCACTAATACCTAGCTGCACACAAGGCAACTAGTTTGCAGTGGCAAGCATTGTCCCTAGAGCTCCAAACCATATACCCCTGACTTTAATTTATATTCTCACTACAACTGTAATCAAAAAAGGACCCGTTACCATGGATATGAAATTTCAGATGATCTCCTTTACCAGCTTGTGGATATGAGCATCCTGAAGCAATGGGGAAATTTCCTCATGTTTACTGGAAACCTGCTAATTCTCAAACAAACTGATAAGGTATGCAAGAAATGTATTTACACAATGTTGCTGAAGGCAAAGCTCTGACCTAAAAGCACTCAATGTCAATCAGGTTGTCAGTAGTACACACACTGCACTCAAACACAGTATGAAGCAGACCCACATATGCTGAAGCACTTAAAATGTAACCTTCAAAAACCTCAAAAATGTACTAGATGAAGCACACAGCAAAATACCCTCAGTTGCTCCAAATGCACACTTTCAAAACACTATCTGCATCAACACATACAACCACATCTCATGGAATCTCTACTTTTAAGCCAATAAGGTGTGCCACCACACAGCCCAACATTTTGATCATTGGAGACTCCACTAACACACACGGATGTCTCTCTCACGAGGCTGAGTTAGGAGAAAGGCATGGTCAGGTTGCTTACTGATGACAAGATTCGCCATATTCCCACAAGTACCAGTATGGCTGAGTCACTCCATGTGGGTGTAAATGACTCGAGATGTACCTCCCTAGACTATATGAAAAGACATCACAGAGCTTTTGGAATGTGTGTTCCAGGCTGGTTTGAGCCCAACATGGAGCAGCATTCTTCCTCCAAGTATGATGACACAATATGAACAGATGGCGACCAACTAATAATTGGCTTAGTTCTGGTGTCATTCTAAGGAGGTGCAACATCTGTCAGCATGCAAGGAGATGGTCAAAAAACCACGCTGCTTTGACAGGGGATGGTTTGCAACTCTCTCCTTTAGGATTTTGAATATTAGCTAAAACAATGTCTATGCTGAACTGAAAATACTTCCAACATAGCAAATCAAAACCAAGAAAATCTAAAGGTGGTCATGCTCAATGCTAGAAGTCTAAACAAAATACTTCAATCCCTACAAGCTCTTTCTAACCCTAGAGAATTCTGACATCTGTGCAGTCCTCAAATCATAGTTTAAAGATACAGAGAGCACTCTGGCAGTGCAAGCCATGCCTTCCACATATTTAGACCAGATACTATACAGGCAGGGGCTAAATGTGGTGTTGTCTCAATTTACATCAAACGTAAACATCTCAAGGCTGCTCAGCAGGACAATGCACTTGAGTTTCTCCATGTTTAAATCATCATAGGCAAAACCGCATACACCCTCAGAGCCAGGAAACCCAAAACACATTACAGCTTAGTGGGAACACTTACTATCCAACCAAACATATTATAGTCATAGGCCCTCCAGTTAACTGGGAAATATAGGACACCAAAACATACGGGCACAGAGATTCCTGGGTTTTATAAGCAAACCTACTGGACCAGATTTGTCACTACACCAACTTGGGGGGGGGGGGTGCAATCATATGGTGGATGTCATCCTCACTATTACTATTATGGGATTGCACTACACCCTTCCTCTGGTTGTAATGTTCTCTCTGGTAAAGTCAGACCACAAAATTGTCTACTTTGAAGTACAAATAAAATCCAGAACCCCACATATAATGGAATGTTCAGAACTACTGTAGGGGTAACCTCCCCCTATTAAGTGACAACCTGGCAAAACTTCAAGCACTCTAAACCAAGAGAACACTGCAGTGTGCATGGAACCCTTCACAGAACCCTATACAAGCATGTTAATAGCTGCAATGAGGCAGCTGTACCCACAATGAATAAGTACAGAATTAAAAAAACAAGCCACCCTGGTGGAATCGGGGGGAAAATCATCCCAGAAGGATAAAAGCAATCCCAAACTAAACAGCTCAGAGGACAGTCTACCAAAATCAAATCAATCTGGCTTCCTAAGCAAAGACAACCACAAGAGATTCTTTAGCCATGTCCCCATACACAAACTGCGTGCAGAATTCATTAATGGAATCACCTACTAAGCCAGAAGATATAGCAAACCTACCATCAGACAAATTCAGCTCTTAACTTTACCCCCCAACAAAGTATCAAATTTAATTTCCCATAGTATTCCCAGGGAACAGGTCCCCAATGGTCTCTCTGAGGTCAGGAGCACTGAATTGAAGGGCCCCTGACAATATCTCAGGCTGCCTTCTAAGCATCATAAAACACAACCTGTCAGGCCCCCTGGAATTGCTATTTGACCGTAGTCTCTATTCATGAGGCATGGAAACTGTTTGGAGAACAGCAACACTATCCTTCTGCACAATGGCAGGCCAAATACTGACCCAATAAGCCTCAGTAGTCTTGTATGCAAAGCCATGGAAAGAATTATGACTGAAATGCTCAATAATGACATAGGAAGCCCCCAGATACTGGAATCAACCCAGTTTGATTTGGTCAAGGACAGGACATGCCTACTCAACCTGGTAGACTTCTCTGTTCTAACAAGGTCTCCAAAGCAATGGATGAGTTCAAAATGGTTAACACTGCTTACCTTGACCTGGCCAAAGTATTTAACAATACCCTGCTCAGTCACTGTTGACAAACTCGAGGTTTGGTATAAATACTAATGCCACCCCATGGACTGCCAACTGGCTGAAAGGACCATGTCCACCTCTACAAGGCTGCCAGTCACCAGCACAGCTCCTCAAAGGCCAGTCCTGGGACCATTCTTTTTTGGCATCTACTTCTCTGGAGGCCAATGTCAAGTGAGTCTGGCTGACAAATTTGATGACTGCAAATTAGGAGTAGTCACAGAATCATCCACCTACACTATTACTTTCCAGAAAGGGTGGACACAATACCTGGTGTCAGAGCCATGGACTAAAACGAAATGCCTACAATGCATAACAATGTCCTTCGTAAAGCCATCCACCCCCAATAGCCATCATATTTGAACACACACCCCGAAGAGGCTACACAATAGTCAGAGGCTTGGGGGACACAGACAGTAATCCAGCTTTTGTCCAACAAATGTCTACAGTACTGAGGTAATCATTTTATGTTGTGCAACTTATAAAACAAAAGTATGGTCCAAGAAGGTCATTATTCCACTGTATTCAGCATTTAACAGACCCATCATGGAGTACAATGCACCCTTTATTTATTTATATTTGTTGACCGGAGGCCCGGGGAGAAAAGCTCCACAGTTAAAATAAACAGACAGTAGTTACATTGGATTACATAGCGATTAACAATTTACATAGCAATTACTTACAACATATTTACAGATGAAGAACATAGTACATCAGTAGACTACTAAAAAAGTACATAACAGACATTAACAAATGTTACAAGAAGAAGTTCCTGCTGTATAATAAGTACTGGCTTATGAGCATCTGAGCTTGCTATAATCAAGGTAGTTAGTGGAGCGGAAAGAAAGGTAGTGGTTGGATGGGGTGGGTGATATTAGAGTGGGAGTTGCAAGGGCATAGCCAGCATGTTTTTAGGTGCGCTTTTAGTAAAGTTTTGAAGTGGGTGCATGATGGTATGGAGGTAATTGTGGGTGGGAGGGCGTTCCATAATTTGGCTATGGTGCAAGAGAATAGTGCTTCACCAGCAGAGTTATTGGCTTTAGTGATCTGCAAGTGATTTTTGTTGCTGGATCTTAGTGGTCTGGTGGTGCGATAGGGTTGGAGTAGATTCTGGAGGGATGGGACATTTAGTGGATGGTTTACTAGTTTGTGGGCGAGTGAGGGTTGATACCATTGAAGGAGGTGAGAGAGTTCAAGCCAGCCCAGTTCAGCAAGTGAGAGACAGTGGTGACTACCGTAGGATGCCCCTGTGGCGAATTTGGCAATTTTGTTGTAGCAGGTCTCTAGCTTGTTTAGATCGCATTGCCTTAGGTTGGTATATATTGGAGAGGCATAAAGTAGGGTGGAGATAAGGTGGGAATTTGCTACTGAAATCTTTGCTGCTTTGGTGAGAAGTTGCTTATTTCTGTATAGTGCTCCTAGTTTTTGTGGACTTTTTTTTATGGCCATAGGCAATAAACTAAAATTTGAAATTTGACATTCACATATCTATTTCCACTCCTAGCAATTTGGTGTGTTCAGTTGGGTATATAGTGGTGTGGTGTTGTCTTTTGCTGTGATGTTAAAGTGAGAGTTGTTTTGAGTATGTTTGGTGGGTTGGAAGAAGAGTAGTTTTGTTTTGTTTGGGTTGAGTATTAATTGGGTATCGGATAACGAAGTTTCAACAGAGGAAAAGGCTTCCTGTGTGACTTTTTGCAGTTTGGGTAGGGACTGGGCTGAGCAGATGATGGTCGAGTCATCTGCGTATTGTAAGAGTGTGCCATGTTTGGTGGCAGAGGCTAGATTATTGGTGAAAACAGAGAAGAGTAGGGGTCCAAGGATGGCTCCTTGGGGAACCCCTACGGAGACAGGTAGTTGGGGAGATATGTCATTCTGCCATACAATGGATTGTTGGCAGTCAGACAGGTAACTTTGAAACCAGTTGGTGACTCATTGTGAGAAGGATAGGTTATTGAGGACAGAGATAAGTTGTTTGTGTGGGACCATGTCAAATGCTTTAGATAGGTCTAGGAAAGTAGCAGAGGAGAGATAGCCATTGTTTTCAAGCTGAAGGATAGTGTCAGTAAAGGAGAGTAAGGCAGTGGTGGTGCTATGGTTTGGTTGGAAACCATGCTGAGTATTGGAAAGGAGGTTGTTAGTAAGGAGGTAGTCTGAGACCTGACAGTGTATGCATCTCTCTAAAATTTTGGAGAGTGGAGAGAGAATGGCTATGGGGCAGTAATTGGTTAGTTCTGTGGAGGGTCCGCCTTTGTGGTGGGGAATTATATGGGATACTTTCCACAGTGTGGGAACGTAACTTTCTGACGGAGATCGATTAATCAAGATGGATACTGGGTAGGCCAGAGCATCAGCTGCGATTTGTAGGTATTCACTTGAAAGGTTGTCTGCTGCTAATCTGGTGGGCTTGAGTTTAGTTGGAGGTAGGTACAGGAGAAAAAGAAAGAAAGGCAGTGGGGAGATTACTAGTTGAAGGTGTGGGTTGGAGGGGAGGGGGGTTGTGTTGTTTAGCTAGTGATAGTATGCTTTGTGTGAAGTGAGTGTTGAATGAGGTAGCAATATTTTCTGAGGAGTGAGGGATGTTAGGAGGAGGGGTACTGACTTTACCTGGGTGGAGGATGGAGTTTATGGAGGACCAGAATTGTTTGGGGCTGTGTTGGGAGAAGTCTAGGGCAGACTGGTACTATTGGAATTTGTCCTGTGTTATTAGCTTTTTGACTCTATTGTGTAGTTCTAGGAATTTCTGTCTAGTCGAGGGGGTTTTGGTTTTGCACCAGTGCTCCCAGGCTTTATCCCTGTTTTTCATTTCTGACTTAGTGGTTTTCTGTAGCCATGGGGAGGGTTGTGCTTTGATTCTGGAAAGTCTTATGGGGGCATGGTAATTAAGGATGCTCAGGAAGGTAGTATTAAAAAATTCAACTGCGTCATCAAGACTGAGGTACTTTAGAGGATGCCAGTTACATTCTTTGAGGGAGGAGATGAATGTGAGTGGGTTACAGTTTAGTTTTTACGTATTTGACGGTAGATGACAGGTTTAGCTTGGTATAGGTATTTTTTGAGTAGGAATGTTGGGGAGTGATCACTGAGGCCATCTGATAAGCAGCCTGTTATATATGACTGGGGTCTCTTACTGACTAGTATCCAGTCCAGGGTAGTGTGCTTGCTGGAATTTTTATTTATCCTGGTTGACGACTGGACTAGTTGGGTGAAGCTATGAAGGTTTACATGATGGGTTGGATGGCTGTCAGGGCAGGATTGCCAGTCAATATTGAAATCATCTAGTGGAGGGATGTTTTGGCCAGGTGGGAAGTAGCATCCAATTTTGTTGGTTTTGTTTTGGTTTATTTTGAGGTTGGTATATATTATTTCTTCATTGTCTATTTGTGGAGCTGATGATTTTAAGATCTGGATGTTTAGATGCTGTTTAAATATTATAGCTACATCGCCTCCTTTCTTGTTTAGCCGGTCTACTCTTAATATGCCATAACCTGTAGGGAGTATTTGCTCACTGGTAATGTGAGGTTTTAGCCAGGTTTCTGTCAGGGTGACTATATCTGGGGAGTACAAGTCTATGTTGGCATGGAATTAATGGACTTTGTCGGATAGACTTCTAATATTTAGGCTTAGTAGAAGGAAGTCACTTGGCTTTCTATTGGCTGTAATATGGGAGAAGTTGTGGTTTCTAGTCTGATTATGAGGATTGGGGTTAGAGATGGTAGGGCCAGGGTTGGGGTGGATATCTCCACTTAGGGCTAGTTTAGATATGCATGAGGTTATTAGTTTTCTCAGTTTTTGAATGTGTTTGTTTATAAGGAAAAATTTATGATTGTGCTCTTTGGGTAATGGGTATGGTGGGAGGGTTACTGTGTTAAGTTGTAGGCATGTTTTATGTTTGAGTAATATAGTTGGTAGAATATGTGCGGGGTGCATAAGGATGTTTCTTGAGTTGGTGGGAGGGGAACTGAGTGAGGGTGAGACATGAATGGTGGTGTGAGTAGTAGTACAGTGGTAGTGGTTGAGTGGGGCAATGATGGAGCTTTGGTAGGATGTAAGATATGCAAGGAGAGTGCATGCAGTCAGCATAGGTAAGGTATGCTTGTACAAGTTAGTTGAGGAGGTGTGATAGTAGTGGGAAGATGGAAGTAGCGTTGGGTTAGCGATGTGGCTGGCTACTGGAAAGATGGGAGGGGTTTGTGAGTGTAATAAAAGTGGGACCACTGGGGGCGGGAGGGAATAGGGGGCAGGGTGGGGAGCAAAGCGGGTAGAGACCCTGTTCGTTGCTCTTATGAGGGGGCTGGAAACAATCAAGTAACAGAGTTAACTGACAAGGGTGGTTGTAGTTTTAAAAATGGTGCCTGCCACGTAATATTTATTAACTTTGGGATTGTCTTAAGGTAATAAACAGGGAAGGGGGAGGAGAGAACAAGGGTGTGAGCAGGCAGTTCTTTGTACTGCTGCTAATGAGCCAAAGCAAAGACAAGTTTGTGTTTAAGAAACAATCACAATTGACCAAGGACTGCTCTGAAACTAAGTCATTTCTTAACCATTTCTCAGGTGGAAAAACAGGATAACATTGTATCAGTAGGCTACTTTGGTCTCAGTTTAAATTAACAAACACACAGTATTGATCAGTTATGGATACTATTTGCTAATAGAAGGGAATAAGAGAGAAAGTGGAAGATGAGTGTGTGTGTGTGTGTGTGTGTGTGGGGGGGGGGGGGCTGCTTACAAGCCAAAGCAGAGTGCTCTCCAGGGGAAAATGGAATATTGGCTCAAACAGGTAGACACATACTCAAAGTTAGCTTTAGCTGCTTGCAGACAGTTCAGACCCAGACTGTGCTTTTCTTATAAGAATGATAAAGGTGGTACCGCAGTTGAATACTTAAGAGTGGTGTTAGGTCTAGAAAAAAAAAAAAAAAAGAGTACAGAGAGGAGTAAGCACTTTGAGATGGTAAAGATATATTAGAAAGATTACAAAAAAACAAACTGAGCAAATAGCTACTGTATGTGTATGTCCATAACCAGGCACATCAAACAGTTAGAACACCCAAACAGGATCCCCACTAAATGGATACAAGGCATAAATAACATTCTATACAGAGCACCCCAAAGCCATACCTCTGTATGGTCTCCTATTGGCTGTCGAGGAGAGATCCATGCCTGATATACACAGTATTGGCAAACCTCATGATAGATGCCCTGCACATCTCGAAATCAACAGTACCAAAATTACCAATTCTAAAAGACAAACCTTGCCTGTAATATACCTGCTGGAGACCAGGCATTTATACCCAGAGACTACCCCTTCTCTAGAACAGGTTCCCCATCCATGTGAAACAGAGTCCCCCCCACACACACACACACAAATGCAATTCAAGTGTAACTTGGGTAATTGGATGGTGAACAGGAAATTCATCCATGGTCTGGCACCTCCCTCTGTAATAGACACAAGCAACCGGTAAATGGCTCCTCTCCCATACCCCTGCTTACACTTACCAAGGGTACCAGAACTTGTTACACATTTGGGATGCATGGTTAAGCTTAAGAGACCCCAGTGTTTGATCGCCTAGTACACACCTATCAACCCATTAAGACCGAATCTCATACTATGGACAGTGCTGCCAGCAAAGAACAGATGCAGAAGGTTAAACAGATTTTAAAATCTGTTATAACTTAATTTTGCCACACTATTTACTGACATACAGATATCTGATTACTGGGAAAGTCAGACTGGGTAGGAGTCCATTTTCAGCAGTGGCCCAGGGTAAAAAGTTCCAAGGTTTTACAAAATATTTTAATAATAATTTTGCAATCTTCAAAAAATACAAAAAAAGTTTACTAAGGATATTTATATACAAAGAATTAGTATTACAATAAGAAGGGAAGGAAAAGCAGGCTTATGGTGCTAGAGAGAAAGCCAAGGAAGAAAAATTGATAAAAGTAAGGAACTAAGAAGTAAGCACCTGTACAGTTATTTGTTCATACTTAGGGATAAAGTTTATCCTGGTGTTAAGCAAGGACAGACAGCTTTTGGCTAGGAAGTTGTTCACAATGGTTTTGAAGGATGGGAGGGAGGGTGCTGACCTGATGGATACAGGTAAGGAGTTCCAGGCTTTAGCAACATGATACGAATATAGACCTAGCATATTTAATACGTTTGTGGACAGACAGGAGTTTTTAGCTATTAGATTGTAATGACAGACTGGGAACGTAGTTGTATAGAATGTTTAGTGCTGAACAAGCAGATTTTGGATATTTTTATAGGTGGTAAGAAGCTGGTGTGTTAGTTGATGGAGGTAGTTCTAACTAATTTAAGCTTTTTATTGTTGTACAGTGGTGGGGTCTGAAGGGTCACTTACTGAAAATTTGGCAACTTGGTTATAACATTATTAAAGTTTGGATTCTTGTGATGCCTGGTGATTAGCAAGAATGATTATGAGCAGTGTGTTACAATGAAATGTTTAACAGCTTTTAAAGTCATTATTTTTACAAAGGAGTACTTCATTTTGCCTGATGTCTGTACCTCTCAGCTGTCCCTGATTTTGTTTCATACGTTTGCCCCGTCCCTCAAAAGTTTTTCATTTGGTAAATCACCGAGAATTACAACCCAGCAATAATGCCACAGTTTCACACTTACTGTTTTATAAATGCATGTTGACGTAAAATCCATTCTAGCAACTTTTTAAGAAAATTAAAACAATATTAAAAACTGTCACTGACTTGATTCCCTTGTCCTCTCATTATTTTTGGATTTGTCCCGAATTCTTAAATCAAAGATGACGAACTGCTGTCTGTTCAACAGTACCAAATGCTTTACCAACTTCCAAAGCTTGTAAAACACTCTGCTCTCCTACACTGTCTCCTTTATCCCTGTACAAGGTATTACATTGAGCAGACAAAGCTTCATGGACTATAAAGAACTGTGATCGGGTGACCAATCTTTTACCATGTGTTCTTGACGTATGCCAAAGGTCACCCCTCATCTTCACTCTTAAGGTGAAGCTTTTTAAACTATTTTCACAGCTGACATGAAAGCGTAGAATGTCAAACTATTTTCACAGCTGACATGAAAGCGTAGAATGTCAAACTATTTTCACAGCTGACATGAAAGCGTAGAATGTCATTAGGATAAGTACATAGAGTAAAACAATCCACAATCTTTTGATGATAATATTTTCAACATAAATCTAGAATTCAGTCAAATTACCAGTACTTGTATTACATGCAATATAACTCAAGCTGGAAACAGGAAGAAGGAATGCCATAGAGATTAGGCAGCATTACTATTGGAGGAACATTTTTAGCGGGTTTTATTTTTCTTTTAGGCGTGTTGAGATAAGACTACCAACCGAGGTAACAATGGGACAGGCATGTTTAGTTCAATTAAGATTAACTTTGTTTTTGAATAGTGCCTTGATAGCTGTTCAGCATACAGAAAATACAAAACATTTTTAAGATTAATAAATGCAGTTTCACTGAAGTAACCAAAATAAAAGCTGCATATTTTAGCATCAGAAAGCCCACTTTACAAGATATAAGCATACAGCATGGTAGACAAAAAAAACCTTTGCACATGATCTTCAAGAGAGACTATCTTAACCATTGCCTAGCTAGTTCTAAAGGAGGGCAATACTCTTTAAAATGTAAGATACAATTTATAGATAAAGCTCACTCAGATTATTTCTAACAAGATTATAAATTACTCATAGGTTCATAGATTAGTACTAAGCTAACTACCCTTGCGAGCCATTTTAAGCCTAGCCAATTATCCTTTGTGAGACTCAAACCCTGCACCTTGTGTTTGTAAGGCAAACACCTTAACCATTAGGCCACCCTCCTAAACTCTCTACTCAGTTCAATAGGTTAAGTGCAGTCAAATAAGGCCCATTACAAACTTTGCCAATAAATTTTGCAGAATCAAAATTTTAACTGTGGTCCAATCTGTTTTGGAAAAATCAAACATAATTCGGCAACAGGCCATGAAGTAACAGTGAAATTGACAGAAAAAAAATATTGTAAACTTCACAGTGTAAAACATGGAAATTAATTAATCAATTTGTTCTCAAAATGTAATTTAGCTGCATAGTTGTATGTTCTCAGCAGAGATAACTGCACCCCAACCAGTGCAAACTGGAGTTATTAGAAAAGGATTTTTAAATAGTAAGGTCCTGGTCATAAACAAGAGATTGTTCAAGAAAGATGCAAACTGGTGACAATGATGTAAACATTAAACAAATTAACAATGTGTTTGTTGATAAAGTGAATGTCGCTGCTGTGTTTTAAACACCAGTTGCAATCTTACTAACGAAAAAAAAAAAAAACACACTGTGTGCATATTAAAGGTGGCTTCCATTCCCTTTACAACCAATAACACCTTCTTGGGGCCACAGAATATACGGATAACATTTTGAACAGTGTCTGACTACAAGATCATACATCAATTGCCAAGCAATTGAAAATCAAAAATCATAGTTCAGTAGAGGGTCAGAAAGAAGTGCACAGTGACCAGCTGACAGCAGCAGCACCACCAACTGTCCTAGGCAAGAGTAGGACCCAATCTTAGGGAGTTAAGAACTGACATTTGTCTGCTCATATACTGAGGGGTATCAGGTTTATCACAAGTCTTGGCCGGTGATTTGATATGCCCACTGCCCTGTCAGTGACCCAAAGAATTCTCTATGGTCATCAGGATGGTATCATACTAGATTGTCTGCATTCATTATTCTCACACTCCCCAGATACTTACAAAGGAATTAAACAACTTGCCACATACTTGTCCATGATGGCAAGTCAGACAGGTTTGAGTGATGTCGGAGTAGATGAAAAAAAGGGCAGCTCAGGGAAACTTTACACCCCCCAGAAAAAAAAAAAAATTATATAACAGGTGTTCTTCCTGCAACACACCTCAGAGTTAATAATGAGGCATTTTTGCTCTGGCATAATTTGTTTAGTAATGGGCACACATTTAAATAAATCGCTCTTTACCCAACGCATTTCCAACCCAGGAATGCACTACCAAGCCAGTCAAGCAAAGCACTACCGACCTACTTTCAAGACTACTCTCAATAAATGGATAAATAGTATAAAATTTACTCCAGATCTGACAATTAGTCATTCTTGGATAAGGAGATAAGCACACAGTGTGTAAACAAACAAGGCTTTTATTTAGTCTCTGTGGCAGCTTGTTTAGTACAGTTTCTACGTTCCTAAGAAAACTGTCACATCTGCAAATAGCAAGGACAAATCTGAGAAAAGATTATAGGCCTACACTAAATTATAGCAGAGATTTCCCTGAATGATAGTTGAGAAAACACCTACCATTTTTTGTGGGGTGCGGGTGGTGGGTACAGCCATAATGGCTGACATCAGGTTTGACTATCAAATGTCAATAAAGACTATATATTTGATTTAACACATCTAGTCTTATGATGCAGCATTAATGTTTTCCGTTTTTACAGGCACAGTAATGTTTTCAACTATCAAATCCTGTAACTGATTTCTGTTTAATGTACCTAATACAGGGGAAGGGGTTGCTGCCCTTTAAACTATCGAGTATTTCTCTTTCTTGCATTGCAGTATCTATTTCTTCACTGCAGTATTGTTTTCTCGTTTTCATAGGTGCTGTAATGTTCTCAAAGTACCACTTGCATCATCACAGAAAATAGATTTTCTTTACTTTATTTATACATGCAGTTTTTATGCTGATTCAATCACAGCCATACATTTAGAAAATTTAAAAGATGGCAAGACACGTTTAGAATGGAATTTTTTTAATCAATTCATTCACACTTTTCGCTGTTTGTACACTTGGTGGGATATAGCCTTTAAATAGGCACATACATCTGAGACATTGATGGCAGAGAATGGGCAGTGTTTGACTTACGCTGATGGTTCATAAATAGAGTCATCCTTGCTTGCAAGAGATCATAATAAACCAACATAAGCAGAGAAAGCTAAAAAACTCCCAAGTCTCCGAAAGCCAAGACAAGAAACTGTCAGCATTAATTCATTAACACAACCTCCCGACATCTGCATAACTCGAGTCACCTGGCCACAGACTGCAAGCCTTCCACTGCCGCCAATTCTCTGCATCCAAGCAGAAATGGCTTAACTGATGACTCCATAAAGCACAGTTACTATACACTCATTTGGCTGGACAAAGACTGGGTGACCTCTGCCTTTCTGGTGCCAGATCTGCGATGTCATAAGGGCTTTACACTCCCTCTAACAGTACAAATGACAAAGACCCTTGGTTGTGGTTCATGAAGAACAAATGACCCGAAGTACTGACTCCCAGAAGGAGTCGGCAAAGCTGGCTAGGCACGTGTCAAATGCAGTAAGGCTCTGTCCCTGAAGTTTCACAAACTGCAAGAGTCTCTCTTCCATACCATCATGGAATATGTCCTAACTGCACCTTCTAAAGCTAAAACCACCACCACTATGGTCATGACCATACTAATCAAATGCAGCAGACAGATCCTCTCTAAAAGTCTCTCTCAACTTAAGCACTACCATAAGTATTCTCTTGGGGTATGGAAAATGGTGCTCAATAAGCCACTCCATAACAGGGGCCTCTCATCCGATTCCAAGAACTATAGATCAAAGAGTTTACCAAGCCTAATCTGCAAAATAATGAACATATAGCTAAACTCATACGCTCCAATATTTAAAAAAATATATATATATTGTTCTAGATCTACAACAATATGGTTTGCGAAAAATATCCATTTCTAATTTAGTAAACCTCTGAGGAAAATCACTGAAACTTTAGATAACGACCACATACAGTTACTATGTGTACATGCATCTGGTCACTCTACATGATGAAACACCAAATAAGCTTAAAGGCCTATTGGCTGGATGATTAATATTTAAAGTAGAAGTGTTACAACCCCCCGCCAGAAAAAGAGTGACTGTTGACATTTCTCAGGGCTTTCAAGTAGAACCCTTTCCACATGGCCTTTACTTTACAGACCTTCAAATCATTAAGGCATATAGCCATTTAAATTGTAACAATGACTTCAAGTAGGGTGTCAAAACTCAACAGTACCTTTGGCAAGCATACCTCAACAGCAGTTTGCAATACAGACAGTTTGCAATATAGACAGCACCCCACTCCGGGCGATACAGTCTCTGACTTTACAAAAAAGGCTAAAGACCATCGGCAATCAAGACAGCATCAAAGCTCTGTCTCTTACAAACTCCTGGAAGTTGATTTTATGCTTAGCATTCCATGTTGTTAAGGCCCCAACCATTCTTGATCACCTATATACCTCAGCACAGCAAATGTGTTAACTGCTGGAAGAAGAACAAATTACAACACGCCTATTGTCTATGGCATAAACTTCTACTACATAAAAAGTATGATACACTTGCTTCTTTTAGGTAAGCTTTGAAGACTAAATTTCACCCCAAGACAGACTTGTTTTGCTTACTGCATGCAGAAGGTGCCCTATAATTGTGGATGTTGGCAAAATGCGATTACGGTTAAAGGTCTGACTCTACCTCTCTAACAGACCATTAACCAGGTAAGCAAAGTAGTCATCATGGTCCTTTTTTCAGCCACAAACAGGAAATATAATGTTGTGTAAGTGCATATGTGTACACATACATACACACAAAATATACAGAACGTATGAGTGTATGTCTACAAACATACACACTGTTCATATCGTGTGCACACACACATATATATATATATACATATATATATATATATATATATATACATATATATATATATATATATATATATATATATATATGTGGGAAATACAGACTCTGCCAAATGTCCCTGGTACTGCCTCATATTCTGGTCTTTTTTAAGCAAGTACATGGTTTTATGGCATTTTTCAAACATTATGCGGTAAAGATGCCAGAAGATGGTTATACAGATCATATATGTGTGTATATTATATACACACACTTTAATTTCATTAAATTATAAAAACGGATATTCAGGCAACCTCACGTCGGGGTTAACAATAAGTCTGAATCTCCTGCGTTGAGCCTCATCGAAACATTCCGGACAAGGGGGTCTGGTGCCCTCATCCCAATACCACTTCGCCAACTCCCTGTCGATACTGTGACCACAACGTAGCACCAAGGGATCATTAAATGTTTCTGGACATGTAGGGCAATGCACAGCATTCGGTCGCCCCCGTTCTGGTGCAGGCGTGTGTATATCCGCGGTTTTCATCCACCTAGGATGTAAGCAGTCAATAACAAAACCACCGCTGCAAGCTGTTGCTCTTACTCTGTTATGTGGCGGACTGAACAGAGTGAGGACCCCTTTCCTTTCTACCTCTCGTCTGTGAAGAGAGTTTCCTTCCATAAGTTGCACGAGCTCATCCAAAGACAGCCCAGGCCGTACCGCCACTTCATTATCGCCCTCAGTCGAAACCTGAGGCGGGGCCCGACCCTGTACAAGTCTCCTGTACCGAGCCTCCTGCTGACACTGTAAACACAAGGCGTTCTTATCAACAGACCAATGGTCACTCAGACCGAGTCGCCCTGTCGCTTCCACGTCAGATGGCTGTCCAACTTCCCCGTCAGATGGCCCTCCAACTTCCCCGTCAGATGGCCCTCCAACTTCCCCGTCAGATGGCCCTCCAACTTCCATTTCTCTCCAGCCATGACAGCCATAGTTAAAAAGCATACTGCTAACTTTCCTCCTGGTCACCCGGTAATGAGGAGGGGAGAATAAGGTAAACCTGCTCCTTATACCCACAAGATCAAATCGCCAGCAGACTTCAGCATAAGAAGTATCCAAAAGCCACAACATTTCGTTGAATGTAAGTCCAGGTGCAATCCGCACTTCTATTTCCTCCTCAATCCCTTCACTGGTTTTCCATTCAAACATTTGCACATAAGCCATCCTACTGACGTGATCATACCGCCTTTATTTGTAATTCCTACGTCAAACCACAAGCCTTGTTAACGTACGTCATTATGAGGAACACTTATGAGACCTGAAATATTGGTTTCCGGTCCCACACCAACTACCGAATTCAACCCTAGCGATCACTGGGGTGACGATGCCGAACCGCATGAGATCTGATGTATTGGTTTCCGGTCCCGCACCGACTACCGAAATCAACCCTAGCGATCACTGGGGTGACGGATGCCAAACCACATCATCCTCAGGGCATTGCCTGCATTTGTTTATCTGCCAAATACTCGCAGAGAACAAGAGTCATAAAAAAAAAAACTTTAAGTACAGGAAAAGAAAATCACGTTGTCAGCTTTCCTCTTTGAATTAAGTCGTTGGTAAGCATTACAGATTTCTGCGAGGTAGGATTTCACATTTTGGAGCTAGAAGACCGAGAAATAAGTTGAAAACGAAAGCATACCTCTTGCGATGGGAGTATGCATTCTGATAATCTAACAGTGTAGTACCTCACCGGATGCACAGTAGCAAACCCCGCCCTAACACGCCCACGAGTTACGAAGCAACAGTATTATTAATTAGCTGTCATGCAGCTGTCAGTTTCCATCATCCTATGAAATATATTTCCGATCATCCGATGAAATATACGCAAAAATAGCATAAAAAACATGACATATATTTAAAAAGGACCATTTTCAAAATATTTTGAAATCAATATTTTAATGTATTTAAAAAGCAAAGTTGATCTTCTGCTTCTTTCGGCTTTTCCCCGGTTAGGGGTCGCCCCAGCGGATCACCTTGTCCACACATGACTGGCAGTGGAGTTTTACGGTGTCGAGTTGCCAGCCCAGCGCCCAACCATCCACAGAAGGCACACACATGCACACACTCGCACAAAGTTGATAAAGTACCCTAATGAAATACAAATACCAGAATGAAATTCAATGCCAGAACCAAAGTTCTTCCTGGTTTACAGTAAGGTGTGTATGGTTCAATATACATAAAAATAGCATAAAAAGCATGACATATATTTAAAAAGGACCATTTTTTAAATATTTTGAAATAAATATTTTAATGTATTTAAAAAGCAAAGTTGATCTTCTGCTTCTTTCGGCTTTTCCCGGTTAGGGTTCGCCACAACGGATCACCTTGTCCGCTCATGACTGGCAGTGGAGTTTTACGGTGTCGAGTTGCCAGCCCAGCGCCCAACCATCCACAGAAGGCACACACATGCACACACTCGCACAAAGTTGATAAAGTACCCTAATGAAATACAAATACCAGAATGAAATTCAATGCCAGAACCAAAGTTCTTCCTGGTTTGCAGTAAGGTGTGTATAGTTCAATATACATAAAGATAGCATAAAAAGCATGACATATATTTAAAAAGGACCATTTTTAAAATATTTTGAAATAAATATTTTAATGTATTTCGAGTTGCCAGCCCGGCGCCCAACCAACCACAGAAGGCACACACATGCACGCACTCACACAAAGTTGATAAAGTACCCTAGTGAAATACAAACACCAGAATGAAATTCAATGCCAGAACCAAAGTTTTTCCTGGTTTACAGTAAGGTGTGCATAGTTCATCGCAGACAGTTCCGATATGCCCCTGTATGAAAGGGTCTGCTACCCATTCAGTGTTTGGAATTGTTTAAGTAAAATACATGGTAAATAGAAATCCATCATATTAATTCATTAGGGGATCTTTTTTACAAGTAAAACCAGCATATTTTAACCGTACTATGACCTTCCCAGTTGAAGTGGTTAGTAAACCATTACTACGTGTGCCACATTTTGCCCATTCGTTCAACATTACCGAGGGCTAGTGTTCTTTATTTTGAAGACAGAAGGCTGAGAGCCTTGGGGCTCCGCTTCAACACACCCTTTCATAAATTCTAGAAGTAACTTATTTTTTCTTCTGAGCATCAACAGTTTGCAAAATCACACATGGCATGCCCCCCCCCCCCAAAAGGAGAGAGCCTACAACCTGCACGATCACACCCAAATTAACTAAATGCTTGATAAAAATGTAGCTAAACACTAAAACCGTCCCTCGATTATTCAAGGGAACAATATCAGCAAGGAAAAGGGCAGCAGTTTCTGAAATGAGACCGTGACAAAGTTATATACAGGTGTTCACTAAATACAGACAAAAAGAATACATAAATTATGTAAATAAAAATATGCTAAATGCATAAAACTTTCCCCTATTGTATCTCACGAGAATCGGTCCTAATTTGAGTCTTTAAAAGTGCATGTTCTTCACTGATCCACACTGAAAGAGTTTTTATAGTAGACAACACCAACTCAAGGGAAAAAATAAAATTAAAAAAGCTTCCTACATAGTATATTTATTTATTTATTTATTTATATTTGTTGACCGGGAGTGTCCGACTGGACGTAAGTCCATTTTCAGCAGAGGCCCGGGGAGAAAAGCTCCACAGTTAAAATAAACAGACAGTAGTTACATTGGATTACATAGCGATTAACAATTTACATAACACTTACTTACAACATATTTACAGATAAAGAACATAGTACATCAGTAGACAACTAGAATCTTTATCTGTGAAGTACATAACAGACATTAACAAATGTTTCAAGAAGAAGTTCTTGCTGTATAAGTACTAGGCTTATGAGCATCTGAGCTTGCTATAATCAAGGTATTTAGTGGAGTGGAAAGAAAGGTAGTGGTTGGATGGGGTGGGTGATAGAGTGGGAGTGGCAAGGGCATAGCCAGCATGTTTTTAGGTGCACTTTTAGTAAAGTTTTGAAGTGGGCGCATGATGGTACGGAGGTAATTGTGGGTGGGAAGGAGTTCCATAATTTGGCTATGGTGCAAGAGAATAGTGCTTCACCAGCAGAGTTATTGGCTTTAGTGATCTGCAAGTGATTTTTGTTGCTGGATCTTAGTGGTCTGGTGGTACGATAGGGTTGGAGTAGATTCTGGAGGGATGGGACATTTAGTGGATGGTTTACTAGTTTGTGGGCGAGTGAGAGTTGATACCATTGAAGGAGGTGAGTGAGTTCAAGCCTGCCCAGTTCAGCAAGTGAGAGACAGTGGTGACTATGGTAGGATGCCCCTGTGGCGAATTTGGCAATTTTGTTGTAGCAGGTCTCTAGCTTGTTTAGATCACATTGCCTTAGGTTGGTATATATTGGAGAGGCATAAAGTAGGATGGAGATAAGGGGGGAATTTGCTATTGAAATCTTTGCTGCTTTGGTGAGAAGATGCTTATTTCTGTATAACGCTCCTAGTTTTTTGTGGACTTTTTTTATGGTCATGGATATGTGAATGCCAAATTTTAGTTTATTGTCTATTTCCACTCCTAGCAATTTGGTGTGTTCAGTTGGGTATATAGTGGTGTTGTCTTTTGCTGTGATGTTAAAGTGAGAGTTGTTTTGAGTATGTTTGGTGGGTTGGAAGATGAGTAGTTTAGTTTTATAAATAATAAGTATAAAGTAACACGTTCTAAACATCATGTGATAAAGAATCATATTCCAAATTTCACAGACATAAGGGTGAAAGCTATGCACAGTATAACTTTTGAGACTGGCTCCTTCGGTCAGATAGAAAGCATTCCACCAAACCACTGTTCTCAGTACAAAGCCACCTTAGAAACACAAAACTATACCAAATACCAGACCACCAAGCAGATGCTCAAGAACTTAAAATACAATGAGCAAACCTGTGGCTTTTATCACTGTCAATGTACATGCAACTCCTATAAACACAATTGTAAATAACAGGGCATTGGAACAGCTGAATAAAAGGTGTTTTTGTAAGGTGTTTTTCTAAAAACTGTCACTGAGAAGTACAATGGCCCGCCAATCAATGTGGACATGCCCTAACCTGTGTAGAAACGCCCACGAGGTACTACACTGTTAGATAATCTGCCTTCTTCGAAGGTGTGAGTCTCCAAGTGCACATATAGAAGCCACGATAAAACTATACTGGGGGGGACTTCAAACGAAGAGCGTATGACACCCTTTTCCCTTTCGCTAAAATAGCTGACGATGTTGTAATATACTGGTTCACCAGATGAGCAGTAACAAACACTGCCCAAACCCCTCCCTAGCTGTTTGATGTCTTGTTGTACTCGTGAATAACTAATATGATGTGGTTTTTCATCCGTACGAATATTCATCCTGATAAGGAAGCTCATGTATGCCAAATTGAGTATTCACCACGGAACCGATTTGTATGTAGTTTTGGTAAAGAGATGCAAATATACTATGTAGGTAGTTAAACACAATTAGGTATTTAGATATCAGACTACATTGAGGAAAAGGGTAAACAAAGACTACCCAATGAATATTCATTGCTTATCACAGCCATTCTCATACTCTATCCCTCTTCCTTGAGAAAGACTCAACAGTCACGTGTTAATCAACAATGTATGCAGGATGCCACTGACAAATTTGCATTGCATGCCAGTCATGCATCATTTGCATAGCACATCACAGGCATTAGGCTTGTCAATCACTCTGGCCAGGACCATTCCTGTGCAAAACGGCCGGTGAGCTAGTACAGTACAATTATGCCATCCATTGCCCTCACCCTGTTATGTTGCAGACTGGACAGAGTGAGGATCCCCTTCCTTTCTATCTCTCATCTGTGACGAGAGTCTTCTTCGATAAGTTGCACAAGCTCATCCAAAGACAACCTAGGATGTACCTCCACTTCCTTATCGGTTTCAGTTGAAACCTGAGGCTGGTCCCAGATCTGTACAAGACTCCTGTTCCAAACCAAACATCCTGCTGACACTGGGAACACAGGGCTTCCTTTCCAACGGACCAGTGTTTACTCAGACTGAGTTGCCACATCGCTTCCATGACAGATGGCCAGATAACTTCCATTTCTATCCAGCCATGACAGGCATAGTTAAAGGGCATACTGCTAACCTTCTACCTAGTCACCTACTAATGAGGAGGGGAGAATAAGGTAAACCTGCTTCCTATGCTGCCAAGTTCAATGCAACAGCAGACTTCAGCGTAAGAAGTATCCAAAAGCCACACCAACTCGTCAAATATAAATCCAGGTGCAATCCGCACTTCTATTTCTTCCTCAGTCCCTTCATTGGTTGTCCATTCAAAAATGTGCACATAAGACATCTTAATGAAACAGTCATACTGCGTTTATTAATATTCCCTACTCCAAACCAAGCCTCGCGACTGTACGTCATTATGAGGAAACAACATAGTGTCCTCTCCAGCTCAACTGGTGAACCTGGGAATATTGAGGCAATGTTACAACTGCCTCATGTACACAGACAATCCTCTCCTTCTCCCACAAAACACAAATACATGCGAGAGATGCAACTATACGGCCAAACTGGAGGCTGAGCTCTCTCAACATAGGACTGGCAAGACCAGACAGGATGAGAAGGTAACCACACACAATACATACCCAGTCACACATGGTACCATCACAACTTCAAATCATACACATACTCACACAAAGACATACTCGGAGGCTCTGATCAAAAATTTACCAAAACAGCAGAGGCCACCAAAGCAGACACCCAAACAACTACCACCTCACGACCCAACACATGCAACACATAGACCACACAGTCAGAGTGTCAAACAGTCACAGCCCTTAAGGCCAAACAAAATGCCAGACACACTTGTCATTGGTGATTCCATAGTCAGACACACTGACGTCCGCTCACCAGACTGAGTAAAGAGAAGGTCACAGTAAGCTGCCTGTCAGGCTAGAATCCGCCACATAACGCAAGCACTCAGGTCTCTCAACAGCAGGTACAAGTACGACTCAGTCACTGTCCACGCTGGTGTCAACGACCTGAGACGTACCTCCTTGGACTACATGAAAAGGGACATCGAGGAGCTCTCTGATTATGTAGCCCAGGCAGGTATGACCCTGACCTTGAGCAGTATCCTACCTTCACCTAGAATGATGCCACAATACAGTGATAAGATGATCAGCTTTAATAATTGGCTTAAATTCTGGTGTCATTCAAAGGGGATCCAATGTCTGTCTGCCTGGGATGACATGCTGGACAAGCCACGCTGCTTCCCAAGGGACGGCTTGCACCTGTCACCCTGGGCTTCCGGATATTGGCAAAGGCTCTTGCCACCCCATAGTGCCTTTTTAGGCAAGGCTCAAATTCTAAACCTACCACCCTAGAACACCAAAAGGAAAAAACTAAGGGTAATGCTGCTCAATGCCAGAAGTCTCAATCTCAAGATGCACGCACTGAGGCCCTTCTCAATATGGAGAACATCGATGTCTGTGCTGTGACAGAAACCTGGTTCAAGGCTCCTGAGAGCACCCCAGCACTAACAGGTTTCACCTCATATCATGCTCCGGCCCCAAACTGGACAACACCAAGAAAGGAGGTGTCCATATTCATAAAGGACACCCACACCTCAAGGTTGGTGGCAACGCATGATGCATCGGAGACCATCCAGGTGCAATTAACCATAGGCAAGACTGCTCTGCAATTTGTAGCATGTTACAGGCCACCCTCTCAAACTCAGGAACCTCACATGGCCTTCCTGAAAACATTGGAGGGATAAATGTATCTCCAAACACCATCATACTAGGTGACTTTAACTACCCTAATATAGACTGGGAACACTACTCAAGCCCGAACACTCTAACCCAAAGATTCCTGGAGTTCATAAACTCAAATGCCATGGAACAACTAGTCACCATCCCCACAAGAGGAGAAAACATACTTGATCTCATCATCACGAACATGGGATCAAAATGTTCAACACCGAAGTATACCCCTCACTGGTGAGATCAGATCATAAACTAATCTCGCTGGAGGTCCTCATCCCGCCTCCACCTGAAACAAAAAGACCACAGTGAAAAACTTCTCAAAAGCCGATTTCACACTTCTAAAACTAGTGTGGTCTCCTTTAAGGCCCCTGAGCCAGTGGTAAACATTACTCAAACCGCTGAATCACTTACAAATGCCTTCTACCAGCACCTACAGGACTGCATGGATCAGGCAATCCCAAACAAAACTAAGACTCTCTGTACCAAAGGCAAGCGTCCAGTCTGGTGGACCCCAGCCATAAACAAGCTCTACAACAAAAGGAGGAAGCTACTACAAGATAGAGCAAAATCCTTGAAAGGTAAGACACCTTTGATCATTATAAGTAAAAAACTAAGAGCTCTCATAAAATCATCCAAGGCAAATTTTGAGAGAAAAATCGCCAAGGACTCTAAAGAGAATCATAAGGCCTTCTTTAGCTATGTTAGAAACCTAGGAGGAAACTCCCAGATATGCTCAGAATTAGTTCAAAATGATGTGAAAATTACTGAACCTACACACATTGCCAACATACTGGCTGACAGGTTCAGTGCAAACTTCTCCCCCCCAAAAGGAGAGATATCTATTCCAGAGGATTGTAGCCCCCCAAACATCTCCAACGCCCAGGTGTGAACTGCCCTCACTAAGGCACAAAACACAGCATCCATGGGACCGGATGGTGTCCCCGGCTGTGTGCTTCATGAACTCAATGAGGAATTAAACCCACAGTTAGGACAGCTGTTTAATCTTAGCCTCACCTCAGGATCACTCCAAGGAGTGGCGCACGGCGACTGTGGTCCCACTTCATAAGGGCGGTGCCTCCACAGACCCTGGAAATTACCGCCCCATTAGCTTGACAAGCCTTATCTGCAAAGCCATGGAGAGGATCATAATGGAACTCATAAATAAAGACATAGGGAACTTGCAGACTTTGGATCCAACTCAGTTTGGCTTTGTCAAAGGCAGATCCTGCCTCTTAAACTTGGTTGACTTTTTCGAGACAGTCACCAAGGCCATTGATGAGGGAAAGGCAGTCCATACAGCCTACCTCGACCTGGCAAAGGCCTTCGACACAATACCCCACTCAGGTATCATCGAAAAACTCATCAGCTTGAATGTAAACCCATACATCACAAGATGGGTTGCAAACTGGCTAAGGACAGAACCCACAGGGTCAGAGTTGCTGGAGCCATGTCAGACTCAAAGCCTGTCACAAGTGGTGTCCCACAGGGCTCAGTCCTGGGTCCACTCTTGTTCGGCATCTACTTTTCTGAAGTACAAGCAAACACAGGAGGGTTATGGCTGACAAAGTTTGCAGATGACTGCAAACTGGCCATAGTGAAAACACATCTGACACAGATATCCTCCAGAAGGGCCTCACAGAAATGGATAACTGGTGCCAGAGCCATGGCCTGAAGTTAAACGCCAAAAATGCATAGTCATACCCTTTGGGAAAAACAAGGCTACCCCTAGCTACCATATAGGTGGCAATCCACTGAGCACAGAAAAGTCATCAGAGATCTGGGGACCCAGGTTGACAGTAGCCTTCGCTTGACACTCATGTTGCTAAAGTAGTTAGGAAAACCTTCTATATCACCCACCTGATCATGAAGGGATTCACATCTAGATCAAGGGAGGTCATCGTCCCCTGTACTCATCACTTATTAGACCTATGATTGAGTACAATGCCCCATTCGAATGTATCTGACCAGACACCTGCTGCAGCTTGAAAGGCCCCAAAAGTTCCTCACCAAAAGGATAAAGGGTCTCAAAAATATGTCTTATGCTGCCCGACTGAAAGAACTCCAGCTCTATTCAGTCTCATACCGCTTGCTCAGAGGTGACCTGTGCCTGACATATAAGGCCATGTCAAACCCAGATTTGATGAATATGCTTCACCTCAAAACATCTAGATCCCTCAGAACCACAAGGGCGGGAGACTTAAACCTTGACACGGTTATAAATAGAACATGCTGGAGGGACAGATTCATCACCCAGAGACTCCCTATGCTGTGGAACAAAATCCCGGTACATGTGAGGCAGAGCACCTCTCTGGTCTTGTTCAAGAGGAATCTTGACCAATGGATGGGAGATTGCAGATATACCCCAGGGATTACTTCAGCGTCACTGCTTGATAGAGGCACAGCAAAATGATAGGCATAGTTTTTATTCAAACTAAAGGGGTGGCGAAAGCCACATAACTATGGGCTAGGCTTATAAATGCCCTTGGGCAGATAGCCTAGTATGAACCTATGAACCTATGAACAGCTTGCAAGCCAAATCGCAGCAAGCTGTCATTTGTCCAAGGCAGGTCAGCTCAGACTCGGGTTTCAGCAGGGGGAGGGGGGAGGTGGTGAACAGGTAGGGTCAGGATAGGTAGGAAGGTTGTAATGGGATGGGCTGTCCTGTGAAAGGATTGAAAAGGCTGGGAACTGAGCAAATCAGTCTTTTAGATCGCTACCTTGGCAGTTTGTGGACCTCTACTTTAGCAGGTTTCCCACTTTGAACAATGTGGGTGATCTATCTGAACAAGGTAGGGGACTTTTGATTTTGTATGAGAGTCCAGGTTGGGAGCCTTTGATGTTTTTGTATCAGAGAAAAGGCTAGTTATGTTATTGCTGACATTTAAGACATTTCTGGTTTAAATGCATGTAGGCAGATTTTTTAAGTTACTATTTGACGTAATGGCTTTAGTTTGAGTAATCTTGTAATTCAAATCAGTTTTATTATTGAAATGCCAGGAGATTAGGTTACAAACATGCTAGAGGGTAAAATATGCACTTGAAGGTATCAGACTAAATTTAAATGACAGAATATGTTTAAATTAATACTTTCAAGTAGGGTTTGCTATGAGACTAAGGCTCACTTAAAGGAGAACCGCACCCACAGACTGAAAAAACATGTCTATTTCATCAAGTTTTGATATTTCCTTTATTTTAACAGCACTCTGGGACCATTTACAGTTTTTTTGAAATTTCTATACGTAATTTTATACTCTTGCCACATGGGGGCTAGCATGTTGAAATTGTTTCTAAGTTTTACTAAGTCTCCTGCTATCCCACAATGCAGTATTTGTCTCAAAACCATGACATCACGCAGCCTGCCCTGTTCCACAGTTGCTGTCACAGTATTTACACTTTGCATGCATCCACTCTGTTGCTTCAATCACAAACTTTTTACCAAACAATGGTTGCTTTTCAGTGGCTAATTATACCACAAGCAGCTGCAATTCCAGAGAACAGATTTTCAAAGTTTTTTTTCCTGCAGCTTCTTGTTACACTTGCTAATTTTTAAGTCTTTTGTTATCCTTGCAGTCTT